>NW_006442110.1:624633-628508 GCF_000325575.1 Pteropus alecto | reverse complement strand
TGAAATTTCTTGTTTTCTCAATGACACATGAGGTAAGGCAGAAAGAGGGGAGAGGGAAGAGGAGGAAGGTACAAAATCCATGCACCAAACAATTACTGGACACCTATCGTGGGTTAAATATTGCTCTGGACTCTGGGATCAAAGGAGAAGACCCGCAGACGGCAGTCTGCTGTCATGACTCTGAATGACAAGGCGGGAGGTGTGTAGGAGACATTGTGTAAAATGTCAGGTGTGGTAATAAGCTCGGTAAAGGAATGAAGATTAGAAGGAAGGGGCACCTTATGAAGGATGATCAGGAAAGGCTTCTCTAAGTTGACATGTGAGCAAAAGCCTGAAGCGAGTGAGGAAGTGAGCCACGTGGATTTCTGAGCGGGGAGCAATCTAGGCAGAGAGAACAGGAGATGCGAAGGCTCCGAGGCTGAAGGAGAGCGAGTAAGGGAGACAGTGGTAGATGAGAAAGACAGGAGATGAGATCAGAGATCATGGGTGGGGCTGAAGGGCAAACCACAGAGAATTACAAATCATGCATCATTACAAGAAATAAGGAGAATTCTGGATGCAGGAGCCTCTGGAAACCTTTGAGCATTAGAGCCTGCTTGTTTTAAATGGGTCGCCTTGGATACCACGTGGAAAACATGCTAAGGTGAGTAAGCGTGAAAGCAGAGAAGCAGAGACCCGTAAGGTCACTGCAATGAAGTAGTGATGGTGACTAGGAATGGCTGTATAGTAAAGGTAGCGAAAAGTGGTCAAATTCACAATAGGCATTGAAGGTATGGCAGACAGAATCTGCTAATGAACTGGATGTGGGTTGATAGGGGATGTGGGAGGAAAAAATTCAAGAATAACTCCAAGGTTTTTAGCTTGAGCAACTGGCAGAACAAAGTCACCTTTTCAAGACAGGGAACACCGGGGAGGAAGCACGTTGGGGAGTGGCTGCACGTGTGTGGGGGTAAATCGAACTTCAGTTTGGGGCACATTAAAGTTTTTCTCAAATTTTTGATTTTTGAAAAATTTCAAACCCACAGAAAATATTAAGACAGTACACCTGTATACCTTCAGCTAGATTCACCTATTGCTAACATTTTGCCAAATTTGCTTTAACGTTTTTCTTTTGCTGAACCACTTGTCCTCAAATACTTCAATACACTACATCTCCTTAGAAAAATGATTTTCTCCTGCACAAGTACATTACAATGATCACACTAACAGCCTTAACAATGATATGTACAACATTCTTCTTTAACAACACTCTCTATTATATTTTCTCTGGACCTAAGATTCTACCGTGATGAGCATGTTAAGTCTGGGATGCCTACTAGACATCTACATGGCTGTGTCAGGAAGACAACAGGACACAGTGTCGAGAATCCAGGAGTAAGGTTGGATGCAATGACAAGTGTTCTGAAGTGAGAAGTGAATTAATTCCTAGAGAAATATAGGTGTCCATTTGAGGTTGACGAAGTCAGTCAGCCTCGTCGTGATTTTCCCTAGTGGCATACAGCTGGGTAGGCAGAGACACCGCACAAGTAGACAGCTGGGTGTGGTTAGGGAAGCAGGCGAGGGTGTAAAGAGACAAGGAAATTCAGATGTCACTTATAACGGAGAAATGGTCATGGTAAGGGCACTGATCCTCTTCTGGGTGAGAAGGAGAGCAAAGAGAGAAGGGGAGAGACAGTGTAAAAGTCTATCCCACAAAACCAAGATGTTATTTAATAAATACTAAATATCTGTCTTATTTAATATTTGCCTCTGGCAAAAAGGCCACCCTGTGCATTTGCTAAGGAAAGAAAACCAGTGGTTATTATCAGCAACTATTTACCAAGTATTTATATGCAGAGAATACAGTACTTAGTGAAACAATGTAAACATAAGAACCCATCTCCTAGAGGTACAGCTAAAAGGGAACTGAGAAGTCAGTCTACCATGCTCCGTTTGCGAAGGTGGAAGGCAAGGTCTAATAACCTATCCAAAACCACAAAGCTGGTCCATGGCAGAGCCAAGACTAGAACCAAGGTCTCTGAACTTCCCGTCCAGAATTCTGTCCCAGCCCCCAAAATTATGACATTAGAAAATTTATGAAAGAAGGTACGAACAAATCATTGTGCTGAGGAAGTTTCCTACTTCTCACTTCAGCACTGGAATTTTCTGCCATAAACATGTACTACTTTAATAACTATTATAGTAAAGCTAATTAAAGGGAAAAAAGCGGACAGTATGTTGTGTGTGCCAACCAAAACTGGACACCTTCATTTTTAATCCATCAATTATTTTTAAACTCAAGGCATATAACCATTTTTGAGAAAACATAAAGTATACCACTATTTAACAACTATGTGCAAAGAAGCCAATTACTGGATGATGCCAAAATTCTGCCAAGTCACTGTGCATCTTTTCTGTACTCTCAGAGGGATATAAATGTAAAAATGCCATGGCTACTGTGCAAAAGCAAGGTAAAAGAAACAGATTATTTGACTGCAAATTGTATTCAAATGCTTGTCTTCTTTAAATAACAGGCTTATTTCACAAATTGTCTACTCTCTATCTGGCCTACCACGAATTGCATCTCTAGAATCTGTTAAAATATTCTTTGCAACTTTTTCTTGGAAGACCCTGTATGAAATGTTTTTTCCCTACTATTCACAAGATGTCAGAAGGGGTAGCTGTTTTATAAGGCGGTCATTCTAGTGAATTAAAACTTTTAAGCAGCTTATTTCAGTTTCTTGGGGGTAGTTTCTGTCTTCCTCATCGCAGTGCCGCCAGAGTCCATAAAGGAGACTGATGTACAGAGAAAGAAAGGAGCATCCGAACAGATCAGCACCGGCCATACGGTGCCTCGCGCTGAAGGAGAGGCTGGCTTGGTCGGTTTTGTTAACAAAAAGATAAAAGTAAAGAAGCAGCGGCTGCCTAGCTCCCTGTTCTCCCCTCCACTCCGCCGCAGTCTGACGCCACATGAGCGGGGCAATCTGCCATAGGATCTCCGGACGGACATGGCGGGCAAAGGACGTGATGCCACATGCTTCGTTCAGTGATGCGACCGTGCCGGGCTCCCATTTTCTGGATGCGAGGCTTGTTCTGACTGCAGAGGTCACCTGTGTTCGACCTGGTTTCAAATGACCGTTTAAAAAAGTAAGGTGGTAACTTGCAGTAGCTCTCACACCAAGCAGAGGTGCCACTCATAAGGGGCAGGGGTTGGCAAGCTGTGGCCAGCGGGCCGCATCCAAAAGTTCACACCGCCAGGGTTCGGCGGGACCACAGCCGGCGCCTGTCCCGGTGCGGGGCGCTGCCTTCCGTTAGACGAGGCAGTGGCGAGTGGCAGAGGCTGAGCCTGAACGCTTAGCCTTGGCCGGCTCGTCGCAGGGTCCCGCCTCCTCGCCGTCGCCCACAGGGCAGATGCTGCACCGTCCACCTCCGCCCAGGGCTCGGCGCTGACTCGCCAGCGCCCGCCTCCCTGGCTGCTGGGTTCCGACCGGAGGGGACATCTGCAGTCCCCGCCCCCCGCCCCGCACGAGCCCGGCTCGTGCACCCCGCGGGACCCCGCGGCCTCGCTCGGCGTTGAAAGCCATGTCCTCCCTGCCCGACCGACTTCACACGGTCTTAAAACCGCAGGGCTCCTCCGTGACGCCGCCCTCTGTCGCCCGGCGCGACTTCCGCGCGCGCTGGCGTCGTGGTCCAGCCAACTGTCCAGCAGCCCCCGCGGGCACCCGCTGCCCGCTCCGTTTCCTGCTCCTGTTCCCTCGCTCCCCAGGGGGCGATGCTGGCCGGTTCGACTCCCCAGCACGTTCTCGCAGGACGCCGAACGGCGCGTGTGGCTCCGAGGACATTCAGGCGGGAAACGGAGGCTGGGACCGCGACGGCTGGCCGCCGGCAGCAGACAC
>NW_006442110.1:593065-624381 GCF_000325575.1 Pteropus alecto | reverse complement strand
CACTCAACTTTCCCGCCACCGACACGTCGGCCACAGGCGGCGCCCGCCCCGCCAGTCAGCCCCGCCAGCCAGCGAGTCAGCCAGTCAGTCAGTCAGTCAGCCAGTCAGCCAGTCAGCCAGTCAGCCAGCCAGCCAGTGAGGCGCGCGGACCCGCGGGCCCGGATGCGAGCATGCGCGCTGCGCCCGCCCTCGGCCGGGGAGTCGGCGGGCATGCGCAGTAGGGCGCGAGCCGCCCTCGGCCGGGGAGGTATCAGGCATGCGCAGTAGGGCGCGGGCCGTCCTCGGCACGGGAGGTGTCAGGCATGCGCAGTAGGGCGCGAGTCGCCCTCTCTCTGGGGACGTCAGGCCCCGTCTCCTAGGGGACCGAGCGACCGCAGGGGACGGTGTCTCTCCTCGTTAACTTTGTTTCGTTATTAGGTAAAAGTAACAGCATGTACTTATTAGTATTGTTTTTTCTACTATTAACAAAACATTTTCTGGGCAAGCAGGCTTTTTCGTCCATTCTTGGGTCAGAAGCCTCTGGCCGGCTGTGCGTGTGTCACGGTTAATTCTGAAAAAGTACACTACATTTAAAATAATTTTAAAAATATACCGAGCCTCCATGTTTATCGAGTTCTTTTTGGAGGTAGAAGAATTGTATTACTGGCGGTTATCAAATGGTCGTTCATCAAAGGAGCTGGATAAATATTAAATAAAAAAAAAAAGATAGATAGATTTTGAGTATTTACTATATGCCTGACGTGTGCCAAGTTCTTGGAATAAAACAGAGGATAAGAAACTTGCCTGTATGGAGTTTACGGCCTATTAAGTGATTTACTGACATGTGTTTTTTAAAAACTCAACTTTCCAATGGCTGTGTCTGTTGTTGAACTGAGCAAAACTGTGAAGTTGGCGTTTTCCAGTCCTTTTTTTTTTCTTATCCTTATACTTGCTGCTGTGTAATTAAGAAATAACGATTATAACAGTGATGATAGCTAACACTTGTAGTGCTTACTGTGTGCCAGGCACTGTTCTAAAAGCTTTATATATAATAACTAATTTAATCCTCACAGTCCTTGGTACTGTTATTCTCTCTGTTTTGTGGATGAGAAAACCGAGACACAGATTTGGCCCACATTATTTTGTTGACCAGACTGTAGTGTGTCAATACATTAATGGGAAATACCATGAATACAGCAGACCTGTCCTCAAAGACACTTGGTTGTGAAGGAGTGGGGGTGGGGTCACAGTATCCAGAAAAATATATAGGATCGAGGAAGAGTCTTTTTGAGAAGATACAGCCTGGGGCACGTGTAAACACCGATCCAGAAGTAGAGACTTAAAGGTTAGACCTGCTCTGAGGAGCAAGATACAATAAAGACGGAGTGGAGGCCTGAGAGCAAGGAGGGTTGTAGGTACAAGAATCAGCTTTAGATAGGGGAGAACATGTCTTCCACCGTGGGCAGAGAGAAGGCGTCAAGAATGGGTGCAGACGCAGGCAAATTTGCGGTTTGGGAGCTCAAAAATGTTAAGGAAGTTCTAGTCTGAGGGCTTGTGGTTGGTTGGTTGGTTTTTCCCTCTGAAGTAGAAAGCAAGGTAGTAGAAATCCAAGACTTGAGTTGAAATTTCTTTTATGAAAGTTAAGGTGCTCACCCAAATCAGGTACCTACATGAGCGGTACCCACTCTTCTTGGTCCGTTCTAGTACATGGAGCAGTGGGTTTCACAGAACTGAAGTATACACGATGGAGGATGGCAGTCATTTTTTTTAAGTAGGGTCATTTTCCTAGCACTCATGGTCCACAAATCCCATTTAATATTCAACATATATTAGTACTTTGTTCATCGCACAGAGCTTTTCTCCCTGAGTTATAATCGTTTTGAATTCCAAGATGAGTTTTCTGCACTCTCCATGGATCTTGATGTCAGATACACCTGGAATTTTAATCTCGTTCTGTCACTTATCACCAAGATACATGTTACCACTCTGGACCTTTTTTGACAAACTGTTGAAATGACATCGAGATAATGTACTTAACATAGCACGGCACCCAGCACCGAATATCAGTTCCCTTCCCACCTCCCTATGTTTCTTAGATCATCACTTAACCTAGTGCCAAAGATACAATAAATAATCTATCTCCTGTTCACCATGATGGCAGTGATTGCGACCAGATTACAAGATGAGCCTGTCTGGCAGCTGTCCGGGGTGCTAAAACTTCTCTACAGATAAAAATATCACAAGAATAGGAGATGGAAAAAGCTATTTTTATTGCAACTCCTTTCAAGGAGAATACTGTATGTGGTTATGAAGAAAAGATTCTTGGAAAGAGGGCGAAAGACATAAGAAAAGGCATGAGTTAACAGCAGGTTACCATGTGCAGGTTTAGTGAATTGTGATGGAAGGTGAGGTAAACAAGCTGGCACACAGTGATCACCAACATTCACCTGTGCTGTCTCTCCACCTACTCCCACATATAGAAGCGGGACTCTGAATTCGTACAAGTAGAAATATTTAAAATGCGCCAAATTATATTATCTGCTTCCCCAAGCAAATCCATAACATTAGTCTAATTCTGATGGTATTGATGACTTGAGCTATAATCCTTTTGGAACTGGGGTCTTGGATTTGCTATTTTAGAAAAGTGAATTTTTTTTTTTTTTAATTCTACATGATGTCCAAGTTGTTTGTATAGTGAACAAAGCTAAGTCAGGCTTACTGCCCATTATAAAAGATTCGGGTCCCCTAAGCTGAAGTTTCCTCTCCTGTAATGCAACCCACTCCATGTGCAAAGTGTTACTTTGCCTTTTTACTGGGGTCTGGTAACCAGTGCAAGGAAATGCTCATATTCTGGCTGCTCCTATTGCTATGAGTGAAAAAGTCCTTTGTCTCTGACTGAGATTTCCATGTCTTCCGTCAGCATCCATGAAATTGTGGTAGGCTAACTCATCAGCTTTCAGGAAGAGTGAAATCTCAGGCTCTTTATAGTGGGTTCTTGACAACTCACACTAAACAGTCTGTAATATGATAAATCAAAGGTTTTTAGTAAGTAAAGCAGCAGCTCAGAGAGGCATGAGTGTGGTTGCCACTGAGGCAGGCAGGAAGATGTATACCAAAATGGTGGCAAAGTGCGGGCAAAATAGATGAGCGTGTCTTTCATTCTGACCTGAAAACTTTTTGTGCCTTGTTAAACTTTCTTGATAGAGGTTTGGATCTAATTTTTAGGATTTGAGGAACTAGATATTTAGACCTGGTAATAGTAATCCCCATTTGGGGGTTCTAAGAGCCAAGGATTTAAAGTAGTAGCATTGGCCATTAACATCAAAACAAACGGTTTTCTGGAATGAAAAAAGTTCATGCAGAAATATATATTGTTCACCCATCTATTCTTTAAAAAGACTAAGGAATAGCCTGTGCTTATGAAGTATTTCTTGGAGGTAATACTAAAGTTGCTCATTGTATACATTAGAATACTTTTTGGTCATAAGTCACAGAAAACCCGGCTCCTTTTGATTTAAATAATAAGTGGAATGTATTGGGTCAGACAGCTGGAGGCCCAGAGGTGAGATGGGCTTCAAGTGTAGTTTCATTGAGCGGCTCAGTTAGGCCAATAACCACCTAGTTTCTCTTTTCTCTTGTCAGATTCTCATTCTCTCCCTTGGCCCTCGTGGGACTGTGTGTCCACACCGGAAACATCAACACCAGGGAATAAGATTGGGCCGGTTAGCTGGAGCCCAAGCTACATGCTCCACCTTCAGATCCAGGGGTAGAGATATATTCTTTCAAAGGTCACAGGCTCTGCGGAAAGGTGCGGATGACAGTAAACGACAATGACCACGACAAAATGAGAGTAGCTCGGAGGAGACGCGGAGGATGCCGGGACGGCAACCTCCGTCCCGTCTTACCCACCCAGGAAGGCCACATCTGCGAAGCCACACATCTAGGTCACCCTCCTCTTCCACTCGAGTCACTCCTGCACAAAGTGAATCTTTCCTTACATACGAGGAAATCAATATTTTAAATTTACAGCTGAGTGGCTGCTCTGAGCTAACGAGTTTCTTGGCCCTCACACCGCCCGAGTGAAGATTACTTGTCAGCAGAATTAGTTGAGTCCATTAGGCGCACGCCCGTCTGTGCGGGCCATCCCACACAGCACGGTTCTGAAATTAGTTCCGTGCTCTAGAGACATCACTCTTCTTTCGAGAGAATGCAGGAGACACAAATTGCTGGCAGAAATGCAAACACGTACAGTCCTCTGGGAGAGAGTTTGGTGAAACTGAACAAAACTACATACATTGAGTAACTTTTTGACACAGCCATCCTACTTCTAGGAATGAAGCGTAAAAGTCACACCTCCAATTCCGCTTTCAGGTACATAGCCACGAAATCCATCTCAGTGGGTTTTAAACGTGGGGATTTGCCGCCCCGCTCTGCCCTCGCGACGCCCAGTAGGCCTCCCGCTTCCCTCGGCCGGCAGCCTCCGCTTCTTTCTCCGTGAGGTGGGGAATGTGGACGAGACAGTAGCTGTCACGTATTGAAAGTCGTCTATGCTCCAGACCCTAGCCTTGTCGTTCTCTGTATATGATTCCCACCACTCCCCCACCCCCGCAAGGTGTTCGTTATACCCGCATCTTACAGATGAGTGCTCCAGGGCCCCGAGACATTTGGTAGCCCTGCAGTCCTCCAGCTGGTAGGAGCCCAGGTCCACCTAACCGTACAGCCTGCAGTCTCCCTAACACATTAAGTCGCTTCCAGAAGGTACAGAGATCTAAGGCCTTTTACAACTCTAGATCCTGTGACTCTGTGCTTTTTAAAATTAAATGTATTGGGGTGACACTGGTTCATAACATTATATAAGCTCCAGGTGTACATCTATGTGACACATCATCCGTACATCGCATGGTGCGCTCGTCACCCAGAGTCCCGTCTTCCTCCGCCACCATGTACACTTGGCTCCCTTTCGATTCTTTTAAGAAGCAGGAAGATGTCTACGGCCACGCCACTCTGAACACACTCGATCCCGTCTGATCGCGGACGCTAAGCAGGGTCAGGCCTGGTTAGTGCTTGGATGGGAGACCACCTAGGAAGACCAGGTGCTGTAGGCATTAATAAAAAAATTTTTTTTAAAAAAGCAGGAAGCCGGAGAAACTGACATATTCAGTAAGGTGCTAATAATCCATAGCCTAAATTTCATTCCCTCTTCCTGTGGGAATTAAACAATGACGAGATGGGTATCAGTGCCCCTCACCCTAAAGCCATGCTCACCCCAGCCTCTTCTCTCTCTCATGTACTCCAGGGCTAGCTCATTGTACTTTTCGGGTCGAGACCAGCTCTCTGCTCCCGCGAAGCCCTGCTCCTGTGTTATTTATTTGTTCATTCCCCCGTAGTGCCATTTCTGAACTCCCTTTCTCATCGCCACATAGGCACTGACTCTAATTAGTGTTTTCTATTCATACCGGAGTCCGTAGGTTCCTGGTAAAATAAGTGGTTTTGTTTTAAATGTGTACGTAATTGAAACCTGGACAAAGCAGAGCTTTTAGTTAATAAATATATATTAATATTGGTTCATTAAATGTAGCAAATATACCATACCAATGTAAGATGCTAATAAGTGGTGAAACCGAGTGCCAGCTACATGGGACTCTGTACTATTTTGTCAGTTTTTCCATCGATGTAAAATTATTCTAAAAAAATAAAGCCTACTTAAAAATGTGTTTGTACAAGGATGAGAAGTTCACGGATTAAAAAATGCTATTTAAGCTGGTAATTTAACGTTATTTTATCACCTTTTATATTAAAACAAAAATGAAGGATAAAGTGTGACAACTATATTGATGCTTCAGTAGAAAATCCTAATAACACGTTAAAGGACTAAAACATTCCATATAAATTACAAGTTCCTCGTAATTTATAAATTTATTTTTAACTGCTGGTGGCGAAGCAATATTCTTCGCCTTGTTTAAATAGAGTATAACTGAATTAAGAAGCTCATTTTTGCCCGCTTTAGACTCAAGCGTATTTTGTTCCCTCTCGTCTCCCGAAACCTCCTGTCACGCTGAAACATACAACTTTCCTTCATTTTTGATCTTAGCATTTGTAAAGGATAAATAATTGATGAGCACAGGAATTCTGGGAATCTATTCAGCTTACGCTCAGCACTAAACAGTTTCTAAATGTCCTCAGGCATCAACCCAAAATGTACATCAAAAAGATGTCAGCTGGCACTGGGAAGCCAGGCGACGAGGGTGCGGATTTGCGTCGCGCAATGCGGAGCGCACCCACCGGAAGAGGGGCCGCCACGCCCGCTGCTCGTCGCACAGTCCCCGTACCTTGCTGCTGTTTAAAAAGTCCTCAGGTGTCCCTCTGGTGAGGCTCTATCCTCTCTGAGGGTAGCGTCTTCCTTTCTGATTTCAACACAAGCCGAATTGAAGGGGAAAAAAAAAAATGATGGTGATCACACGTAAACGTGAGACCTACCCTCCAGCATACGCTGCAGCGCCGCTCTCTGCAAGGGACAGCGCTGTGCATTCTGGGATCGAGAATGTGTCTATCGCGCACCATTGACTTCTTGTGCCCATTGGTTAACACCTGCCCGTCTCCGCTCCCCTCAGCCTCTGGCCGGCCCTGCTCCACCTTCTGATTGGATGAGTTGGGCTATTTTGGACATCGCCTATAAGCGGATTCATGCAGTATTTGTCCTGTGACTGGCTTATTTCACTTAGCATAATGTCCTCAAGGTTCATCCACGTCGTCACATACTCAGAATTTCCTTTTTTTTTAAACGCTGAATAATAGTGCAGTGTATAGACCACATTTTCTTTATCCGTTTGTCCACTGGTGGACATTTAGCTTGTTTCCACATCTTGGCTACCGTGGTTAATGCTGCGGTGAACAGTGGAGTGCTAATACCTTTTTTTGAGATCTTGATTTTAATTCTTGTGGATAAATACCTAGAAGCAGGATTGCTGGATCAGGTGGTAGTTGTCCTTTTAATGTTTCGCAGATTCTCCACACTGTTTTTCATAGCGACTGCACTATTTTGCATTTCTACCAACAGTATACAAGAGTTCCCACCTCCTCACCAACACCTGTCTTTTGTTTTTTTGATGATAGCCTACTAACAGGTATGAGGTGGTATCTCATTGTGGTTTTGATTTTCATTTCCCTGACGATTAGGGATGTTGAGCATCTTTTCCTGTACCTGTTGTCCATTTGTATGTCTTCTTTGGAGAAATGTCTATTCAAGTCTTTAGCCCATTTTTTAAAGCTTTATCACAATTGGTCGCGGCAACGATTTCTTGGATGTGACACCAAAAGTAGAGACAACAAAAGAAAAAAACATAAGCGGGATTACGTCAAACTGAAAATCTTCTGCACGGCAAAGAAAACAGTAAAGTGAAATTCAGCCTATAGAATGGGAGAAAATATTTGCAAACCATATATCAGATAAGGGATAAGTTTCTAACATATGTAAGTAACTCCTGTAACTCAAAAGCAAAAAAATCTAATAACCCAATTAAAACAGGGTAATTTTTAAAACTGGAATTTCTGTACACTTCGGGGGTTGACAGATGCCATGGGAAAACAGCAGACCTAACACTGTATGCGTCTCCGTGGGTTTAATTCTCATCCGGACCTCAGCTCTGTAAAACTCATCTGTGTCGTTAGTTCCTGTGGTGCCCAAGAACAAATTCTTATATTCTGTGCAGCTTTTCTAAGTGTTCTCAGCGAAAGGGCCATTCCCCATGATCTAGACTGTCATTTTCAGAAGATGTCCAATTCAACCCTTATTAAAATTTTCCTCTTACCAGATAAGCTAATAGTAAGAAAAAATATATATGTATATTTTTTAATGCTATTTTCTGTTTCTCTACTCACTGGTGAGAAAAAAGAAACATTTCCCAATTTAGGTCGAACAGATATTATTCTCTCTCTCTCTTTTTTTTTTTTTTTGGTATTCTTTTTAAAAGGCAATCCCATTTTCAGCATTCATGTATTATTTGTTTCCTGAAGCAAATTTCTTCTCGTGCAAAGCACAAAGTAATCAGGTATTTCATCAAGGAGGCCAGAACATGTTTTTTTACTTCCCCAATGACCTGGGCTCATCCATACCATATGTCGCACCAAGGGTGTAGGCAGCACCAGGTTGAAGGTGCAAGCAAGGCAGGTGACCTCATAAAAAAGGTTATCGCCAAGTCAGGGATCGATATTAAATACATCGGTCAAAGCCTGGGCCGCAGCCATAAATCAGAGCGGATACAAGCTGAGGAGGCAGGATGGCGTTGGTGGTCAGCGGGCCCTGGTGCCCGGGGTCAGGTCGGTGGACTCGGCTAGGGCAGGGGTCCTGGGAGGATCTGGTGAGACACTGCATCTAGAACAGTCTGCTTTAATTTCCTTCTTGTCCAGAGCCAGCCTCATTCAAATAGGGCCTTCCTGGAGGTACGAGGAAGGGAGGAGAATTTCACACTCATCTCTGGGGCAGAGAGGGAAGCCAAATTTTCCGCCTCTCCTGACGGACAATCACAGCCTCCAGAAACAAAGCCCAGGCCACATTTCCCCAGGGTCGATCCTGTTTCCCCCCTGGGTGGACAGCTACCTCAGCACGGGAATAAGGGGTGTTGATTATATCTGCCTCTGGGCTTATTTGAAATTAAAGGAGAGATTAAATATACAAGCAGAGACGCGTAAGGGAAAAATGAAGACAGGGTTGAGGCTTCCCTCTGCCTCTGGGTTGTGCATCTCAGAGGCCAATTAATGCCCCTTCTCTCAGGGAACCTGGAAGGAAGCGGGGTGCATCAGGGGCTCCCCACTTTCCCTGGCTCTCCTGTCTTATCTACCTTCACTTAACTTATTCATAACATCTCTAAAGGAAAAGGGAAGTTGGTGATACCATGAGGAGCCCGTTCTCACCCGAAGCAGGAATCCCTTTTCGAGCTTCCTTATCGACTGGTTGACAGGACCGCTTAAGCACCATCAATGTCAGAAAAATTGTTAGGGTGTTCCTTTCCCCTTCACCTCAGTGCATACTCAAACACAGGCAGAACAAAAGAGTTCACGAGCAGGGTGATTCCCATCCTGCCGCCATGCCTCTCCCTGGGGCAACCCTTGTCGAGTTTCGACATGCTGTCGTTCAGATGTACGGAGCATTCGCACTGTCCTAAAAATACAAATGACAGCATAATTCTATGTTAAATTTCATTTCGAGCATGCCAATCGACAGAACATTGTACCTAAACCCGAACTGGAATTCCCGTGGATTTCGAATGGTTAAGGCCCTGTTTCCGCTTCTAGAACTTCACGGAACGAGTCGAACTCTTCTGTGCAACGATGGTTCTGCAGGGGTTTCAAGACAGCTCTCGTCTCTGCCTCGTCTTCGCCAACCCTGTGTCTCCCCCACCGCCCAGCCCTTTACCACACAATTCACCTCTGGCCAAAATGTGTTGAGTTCCTTTATTCCTCTCGTGGCATTGTAGGATTAAAATCATTCGACGTATTTCTTGTCAAAGAAAAAACATTCTGAGTAATAAGCGTGCTTGGAGTTGAATAAATCACTTTTGGTGAAAGGTTGGTTCTTGCTATGAGAGCATTATTATAACATTATGTAGCATCTGTTACACTATTATATAGCACTGGGTTACAGGACGTAACTTTCTGAAGAAGGTGTGTCTGAATTTCACTTGCGTACATTAGATAATCAGACACTCATGTAATTTTTTTTTTTGCAGCCGTTGAACTTTAAAAATCAAGATAACCTAACAAAATGTATAGCTTCTATCTCCTAAAGTGGAAAAAAATTTAAATACATTTTATCGTATAGCATGTTTATAGAGACACAATCAAGTTTACTCATTGAAATGAAAATAAATGGGTTAAACTGAAAAGCAATTTAAATCCCCAGCGATATAAAATCTCTATTAACTGGAAATCAGTTAACGATAATAATTATTAGGCCACTACAGGATCTGTATTCCTGGAACAATTTGCACTTGACAGAAAGATCAAAACATAGGAATGCGAGAGATATTTTATGTTGGGAGGGCTTTCCCACATTTTAAAAATGCACACGTCTGGACAACACTGGCTGTGAGTCGGAAGACCCCGGGTCATGTCCCAGATCCGTCCCGTTAGTTTTGTTCGGGTTGGGCTGCGGCGTCCTCACTGTGCCATTGAGTTCGTCACCGTCGTCAATCAACACCTAGTACTTAGTGAGCATTTCCTACACACGGGCCACCGTCCCAAGTGCCTCCGTGGATGATCTGCGTCATCCACACGTCAGGGATGTGGGCGTACTCATTAACCCCTCGTGACAGGCAAGCTGCCCGGGGTCTCGGCCAGAGTGAGGGAGCTGGGGTTCACATGCAGACAGCCCGAGCCCCCAACCCCCGACTCAGCCGGATGCGGGGCGTAACTTTTTAAAAGTGCTTTCTTCCTTGTATTCTCTTCATTCTGTCCTTCAGATCTTCCTGCGAGACACTTTCTCAGACAGTTCTTCTCCGGACGCCCCTCCTGGCTCTGGTCTGCACGTGTTTGAGCCTCATTTTCTAACCTGTCCTAACCTGTCGTCCGTGCGTCTGACAATGTGCTCCCATCCTTCTTTCCACAGGGTCTCCCAGAGGTTTCCCACTCACTGCCCCTCAGCCCGAGTAGTGCTTTTCCCCCTTCTGATCATTTCCTCGGGCTGAAAGGCCTCTCTCGGGTGCCACCTTTTGCGGAACCGGATCATCGCAGCCCGAAGGGACCTCTCCCCACGTCATCTGCAGATGCTGCGGCATGGACTGTCCCGTCATCTGAAATGCACCGTGGTGGACAGTTATCTGTGTCCACGGAGCATCGTCGCCTTTGACGCCCTGTATGTGGGCGTACTCATTAACCCCTCGTGACAGGCAAGCTGCCCGGGGTCTCGGCCAGAGTGAGGGAGCTGGGGTTCACATGCAGACAGCCCGAGCCCCCAACCCCCGACTCAGCCGGATGCGGGGCGTAACTTTTTAAAAGTGCTTTCTTCCTTGTATTCTCTTCATTCTGTCCTTCAGATCTTCCTGCGAGACACTTTCTCAGAGAGTTCTTCTCCAGACGCCCCTCCCGGCTCTGGTCTGCACGTGTTTGAGCCTTGTTTCCTAACCTGTCCTAACCTGTCATCCGTGCGTCTGACAACGCGCCCCCGTCCGTCCTTCCACAGGGTCTCCCAGAGGTTTCCCACTCACCGCCCCTCAGCCCGAGTCGTGCTTATCCCCCTTCTGATCATTTCCTCGGGCCGAAAGGCCTCTCTCAGGTGCCACCTTTTGCGGAACCGGATCATCGCAGCCCGAAGGGACCTCTCCCCACGTCATCTGCAGATGCTGCGGCATGGACTGTCCCGTCATCTGAAATGCACCGTGGTGGACAGTTATCTGTGTCCACGGAGCATCGTCGCCTTTGACGCCCTGTCCTAATGAGAAGACAGAACAACGCAGAGCTGCAGCCCATGCCCGTCCTGGGAGCTCAGTGAGTCCCGAGCACGCGAGGACTGAGGGCCGAGGCCGAGGACTTCTTCCCGAAGCGGGGTCCGCGGCCTGGCGGGCGGAATGGCTCACAAGGCCGCTTTAAGCTCTGGTGAACGGCCTGGAAGGCAGACTGTCGCTCGTGGCTTTTAGTTACCAACAAAGGGAAGCTGTTAAGCCTCGGGCTATCGGCATCAAGGAGAAACTTCCCTCCGGTCAGAGCCAGTGCCTGGGGCTTTCTTTAATCAGGGGCTTCATGGCTCTGCACTTTACCTGGGGGGAAAAAAACAGGGACTCTCCTGATCCCTCCTTCAGTTCCGGGGCAGCTACTCACCAGAATTTCTTCCGGCCAATCTGGAAACCAGAATTTGACCTTGTGGTTTTCGGTCGAATGGATTATGTAATCGGTGAATAATGGCACCCAGCCCCAAACTCCCTCTGCATTTTCCTTTTGCAGTGTCCCTCAGAAAGCTAACACGTTTAAACTGCTGTGAAGTGCACCATTAAGCGTGTTTCTTCGCCTCGTTCCAGCGAAGATTCAAATCTTATCAGCAAGAGGATCTGAGATAAAAAAGGAAAGCCTTCCTTAAAGTGTGTCTTCGCAGGCGGCAACACTGCCTCCTGGTGTGTACCGTAGACGCTGCCAGAGTGTGTTAGGACACGCGGCCACGTGGGCTGGGGTCGGAGGCTGCGGAGTCGGCGTGCGTCTGTATTTGCTGGTAGCACGAGCCTCACGGATGCAAAAGTTTAATCACGAAACGATCCCAAACAAGAAACGTTTTTCGTGACCACGATTCAGACCGAGTCTCCACGCTCAGGCCTCCACGAGCCTGGCAGGCGGGCGCGAGACCACAGGAGCTGGGCCCGGACATCCCCCCTCTAAAGGCACGCGCCTTCCTCAATTCTTCAAGTGTCGTGGGAGCCCCAAAAACACTTCTGAGGACCACGTCAGGCTCTCAGGCACCAGTCTGCACTGAAAGGGTTCTAAGTGGGAGGAAAGAGATCTCCTCTTGGAGTTTCTTTGTGCTCCTAGGAGGCGGCCGGAACTGTGCCGCGGAGCCTGCGAATAAGCACAGGCTGCCTGTTTCCCCAGTGTGTGTGGACCACAGCATGCAGGTGACGCCGTGGGCTCGCAGCCGGGCCACCTTCACAGGTGCAGGACCTGTACAAACAGGGGCCCCCAGTCAGGATGGCCCCATACGTGCTTCAACACTGCCGACACCATCGCGAAATTCTTAATACTCTCTGCACCAGGTTCCCCACATATTCCTTCTGTGCTGGGGCCCGAAAATCACGTCGCTGGCTTTGCATTGAATAGAATTTGCTACATTTGCCTCTTTTCTCCCTGTTTCCTATGTGCGCTGCCCGTTCTTAGTGCCATCCTAGGCCCCAAATCTTGCCCAGAAAAAGTGCAGAGGCTTTGGCCATGGTGGTCTCCCAACTCGGCATCCGTGTCTATTTTTTGAATTGTACCTGCTGTGGTCACCCCACAGCCTACACAGTCAGGCCCAAGCACCACCGTGGTTTATCATCTTTTACCGGATCCTGTCTAGCAGCCATGTTTGTCCTCACTCCCCAGCTATATCTTTAAACAGTCAGGAACCCCCGTTGGCAAACCCAGGTGCCAGGTACAAAGGCACCTGGGGCCGGGTGCTGTGTGGCCTAGGGAATTATTCAGACACATCTTCTTAATATAGGGGGAAGGCAAGAGAACGAAAATGTTAAATGAATCAGCTACATTGCAACGTGCTGATCAGCCCAGCAGCCAGGCCAGGGGGACAGCTGCAGAACAAAGGAAGGTTTCCACTGGGATGGCTGACACGGCATCCCCACACCTGCTAAGGTGACAGAGGTAAAACGAGTCGTCAAGTGGTGCCCTACACAAAATAAAATCGTTCATCCTCTATGGCTAAAGCCACGGGGAACCTGTGGAATCGAGGAGCTGCCAGCGGGCCCTTCACCTGTATAGTCTTCCTTGTTCACAGACATACTCTTCCCCTTCCCCTTCCTCACTGTATGTGTGTAGCAAAGAACTCACAGGCACTGAAGAATGATGTAGAAACTGAATTCTCCCGGGGTTCCTCTCAGTGCCTCTACTCTGTCTCTCTCTCTTGTCTCTGTCCCTCTGAGTCTCTCTTAGTCACCCTCTGCCTCCGAGGGGAGCCCACACTCTGTCTGTGTCACCCCTTCTCCAGTAGACTTTCCTTTAGACTCTAACTTCGGCGTGTGTGTGGAATTGTCTAGACTCTCCGCCAAAGGACCCTCTTCTCTGTCCGTGCCGGGCTTGGTCTCCCCCGCTCGGGGAAATTTGCCCTGTCCTGCGTCATCTGATCACGAATTTCTTTGTACCCCTGGTCACACCTGCCTTCCCTCCCGCACCTGGCGGGTTTCTGCTCTTCTCTGTGTCTGTCTGCTTACCTACCAGCCATGCTGCCTCCCTCTTTACCTGCCTGTCTGCCACCTCAGCTGCTTCTTACCTACAAGCCTGTAAAACCGCATCCATCCCGGACATCATTCAT
The DNA here is from genome assembly GCF_000325575.1 of Pteropus alecto. Taxonomy (NCBI): domain Eukaryota; kingdom Metazoa; phylum Chordata; class Mammalia; order Chiroptera; family Pteropodidae; genus Pteropus; species Pteropus alecto. The sequence continues at coordinate 610,406 of NW_006442110.1, read as the reverse complement.
AGGTTCTATATGTCATCGGGGAGGAAAAATTATCCTCTACCCTTCAAGTTCTTCTGGCTGGACTAATAATCAAATGAACACGACACAGGTTAGCAGGAGCAGAACAAAGCTGAATAACATGTATGCCTCCCGGACTCATGGGAGGGACCGGGGAACAATGAGTAACTCGCCAAAAAGGTGGAAGCCATCACCTTAAACACCGCCTTCAGCTAAAGACAAAAGATGGCGCTGGGGGTGGAGGGTCAGTTATGGGAGGTTCGCAGGAAAAGCACAGAAATCAAGGATAAGATCGTTATGCAGATTCAAGCCCTGGTCTCCGTGGATAGCGGAAGCAGGTGACACAGTGGGCAATGTCCCTACAGATGGCGACTTCCCCCACGATTGTATGTCTTTTACGAAGGATAACTTTTCCTCGGTTTTCGGAGCTTCTCCCAGGTCCGCTGGTTCTCAAAATCAGCCAGCCTAAAATAATATCCCAAAGAGGCATATTTTGGGGGTGGCACGCTCTGCTCCCCCTCATACTCCATGTGCATCATCTTTAAAAATCTCTTTCATTCATGCCTACTCTTCCTGCCCTCGTACCACCGTTTTCTAGTTTTCTCAGATTCTCACCATTTCTAGCCCTCTCCTCCTGCCTCCATGTCGATCCATCTTACGGTGGCTGTAAGAGTTGGTCGCGTTTCTAAAGAGCAGTTCCTGAGCCCACCAGTCAGACATACGAGATGCGTGTCCTTTGGCCTTCCCCTCCGCCATAGCCGTCTACCCGTCTCTCACGGCACTGTCCCTGAATTATGATCATCTGTACACTTGTCCGATGTGACGGCACAGTAAAAAACGAAGCCATTCAATAAAGTCAGCTTTAGGGTTTTTTTTTAATATAGTCGCATCGGCTGGCTGACCAGACATCTGCCATTGGAAGAGCACCTGATGGGCATTACCAACGTTTTTGCAGACCGATAACGAACGGGGACATTGCCGGGGACCCCGAACAAACTCCCAGGAACCCAGAGAGCACTTTGCAGTGACTGCAATGAGAAACTCTCAACGGCGGAAAGCAGAAAGCTATTTTAATGATCACCTTTGGCAAAGCTGTCTTAGGGCCGGTATAAGAAGCAGACAGAGTCTCAGTATTGTGGCCTTAATGACACAATGACCACCTCCCTCCTCATTGAGTCTGATTCATTAAGCCCTGGTTTCCATGAGCTAAATCCGATCCTTCGGTTGCTACTCGAGGTCATAAATGGTGAACGGCACCTGCTCCAGCCACCCATTTCATTAGCTTGAAATGACCTCAGACTAGTTTTACATCCTGACGTGACTCAGACTGATGTCATCAGACCCTGCTGACTGCTGATTCCCTGTGGCAATCAGCACCTTCGACGGCTTCAACAGAAAAGACTCTTAAAAGCCTTTTATTCAAACTTTTTTTTTTTTTGGATGTTGTACGATGGGCATTAGCCTTGAGTTAATTGTCTCTGTTGACACAGTAGGTCTTTCATTTTTGGTGCCTTGCATGCCAACGACTTGTTGAGAATAAGCCAGTTTTTAGTAAAAGCCATCTTCTCGTAAAACTAAATGTAATTTGAAAGAATCTAAATCCAAGAACCAAGTCCCTCTGTCTAGAGAACCAGTCAGGGTTTCGGCTCATGAGTGATTGACAGTAGCACCTGACACCTGCATTGCTCTTAGTTCATCAAAGCTCTTTTACATCTGTCGTCTCATCTGACCTTCCCGTCATCCTTTCGGGGGTCCGGGGGAGGCATCCTAAGCTCTCTCGCTGACAGCACAGATGAGGGGGCGATCAGGATCAATTACCTCCTTAAAGTAGCAGAAGGAGGAATCGGTCTTAAGTTTACTTAAGGAACTTTTTTTCTTTAAGTGGATTGATGATCGAAGAAATAAGACATAAGAAGAGAAGGAACAAGGGGAAAAGGGAAGGAGACAAAGGATGAGGAAGAAAACTTTCTGTTAGTGGACATCGAATCTCAACTGTACAAACCCGAAGAGAAATACGTTAGTTTTACTAAACGAATGGGTGTTAAGCACGAAAAAAAAAACGTTTAGCTTTCACGGCTGAGAGTCTTTTTGTCGATAAGGTTTTGTCGAGCCAAAATGCTAGCCAAAAGATCGCTCCTGGGTCCTGGAGCCTAAACCACCAGCAGCACAGCTAAGTAAAGGCAGCATGACCGTCCAGAGTTTTTGCAGGTGATTTTTATACCTCGTGTGGGGGGAGGGGGAAGAAAGAGGTAGAATGAAAGAATTCACACAAGCTCTAGGCAAAGGGGCGGGAGAGGGCCAAACCGGGCCAGCTCTGGGAGAGCAGGTCCACGTAACGAAATGTCTGTCCCCGGGGCGTAGCTGTGGGCAGCAGTCCCAAGGCCCACGTGCGAACAGGCAGCGGTCCCTGGAGTTACTGGTGCCTGGCTAAAACAATCTGTGAAAATAGCCACCTGGAAATTAATCCAAAATTCCAGCAGGCAAAATAGGAAGGTGAGCAGTCTCGTCAGCTGGCCCCCAGCCATGAACAGACTAACAGTTCTTTTTCTCTCACTCTCTGGCCACTGTAATTTAAATGAGAACATCTCAGATTTTTTTTTCTTTTTTTTAAATCACGGGCATCAATACTTTCCAAATTTACAACCTCCTCTTTTTACAGAAAACGTCCGGATTTTTAAAGTCTCACCCTAGAGAACAGCTAGAATTGAAATGCTGGGGATAGTTTAAAACTTAAGAACTGTGAAATCGAAGACACCAAAGCATCTCTGTCCCACAGCCACGGGGAAGCTGACCGCGAGGAAGATGCCCCGCCCCCTGCCATCCCATTGTGTCAAGACAACGCTCTTACCTGGACCCCCCAGCCGCTCCTGTCTTTCTAGAGGCATTGCCTCGAGGCAGGTGAAAGAAGGCCCCCGACTGGACTTCAGGTGCTGCCCTATTTCTCTCCGCCTTCCTCCCGCCCACCCTGGCCCATCCCCGGCTGAAGAGCTCAATCACGTGTTTGACTCTCTCTGTAAGCTCTTTCTGAGGCTGTTTCGGAAACCCAGAAAGATCGACAGTTTGGTGCTGGTACTGACGATGGAGTGGTGAACATTAGTTTGTACTGAATTCACAATTTTGTGGGGTTTTCGGAGGCAGCCCGGCCGGCTGGCGAGCAATCCTCGATTATGCGATGGTTTGCTGAGCATTTATTTTGTGTTCTGCACTCTTACGGGCACCAGTGCGAGAAGCTCACGGTTGACGAGTGCGTGCCGTTTTCTAAAGCATGCTCATAACTGTCGTCCCATGCAGTGTCACAGCCTCTGCGATGAGGTGGCAGCACACGTATGCTTTCCTCCCGGCATGTGAAGAGGCACGCAAGGATGCAGGGACTTGGCTAGAGCCTCCATCTGCCGTGATGGCCAAGATGTGGCCGCTCCTGTTGACCCCCAATGCCTGGGCACTTCACCTAGAAAGGGGGTTTCAGTTTTAGTTAAGGAATCCCTATGCTTCAAGGGGGCATGGGGCAGGGACTACAGACTCTTTCAGAGCGAAAGACACATTGTAACAGAACTTTAACAATTTATAGGCAAATTTGCAGGGTAAATATGAAATGATAATAAAGAAATGAGTAACGATAGATCAGCATGGACCACCACTCGGAACGAGAGAGTGCTGACAGCACCCGAAAATGTCCCCATGCCCCTTCCCACCCCCACCCCGCCCAGAGCCAGGAGCTCTGCGGCTTGACCTGTGGCCATCAGTCCCGCCTGCTCGGACTCCGCACATAAGGGGAAGCAGACAGGGCGTGCTCTCCGCGGTTGGCCATGTCACTGTGTGTAGCGGCGACATACACTTTTTCACCGCTGTGTAGTATTCCGCCGAATCCCCACGCCGTTGCTAATCTATCCATTCTACTGTAAATAGGTATTTGGGTTACAACCAGCAACTCCCGGTGGTTGTAACCAAGCCGCCACGAGCATTTTCCTACGTGTCTTTTGGAGGCGACGCGTATTACTAACCTGGAGAGTGCCACTGTCGGCTCATGGGAGACAGACGTCACATTTCGGTCAGTGCTGGCACGCAGTCTTCCAGAGTGGCCGTGCCAGTTTGCGCTCACATCGGCTACATGTGAGATTTCGAGCTGTTGCCCAGCCATGCCGACGGTGGTTACTGCACGCAAAGGCCTGATCTGCCCCAGGTGGGACCAGAGGGGACACTGCGTTCATTCGTCAGGACACACGTAATGTCTGGCTTTCACTCTTCTTGAAGGTTAGCAGCCACTGCCACTCTGTGCCTCGATCCCTTAATGCACCAGGGGTTGCAGAATGGTGACGGTCTATCTTTCGTTTTAATTTATAGGTGGAAATAATTTTATAAAAGCAGCTACTCATCTGCTACTAAGCAACACAGCTCTAAAGTTCATTTAGGAACATCAGGATAAATGCTTGATTATTTCCTTTTATTTACTAAATTTTAAAATAACGAATTGGTTTCCTGTCATCCTCAGGAGATAATTTATTTAAATGTTGCTATGAACTCATAGATTTAAGCATATTTCATGGGTTTTAACTCACTGTAATCTTATCTTTATTGAAACTCAAATCGTCCCACCTCTGGCCACTGGGGGCCTCTCTAGGTTGATTCTCAAGTCCTTTGGCCATAACCTGAGTAGGTAGCAGAAAGCTAGGGAGGGGCCCTCTGTCCCCAAACCCATCAGAATTATTAGGACCAGCCAGTCCTAAGTGGTTCGTTCTGCCCTGCTTTGCCTCTCTGCTGGAGCGCTCTCTGCAAGCATAGCAGAAAGCTAGGGAGGGGCCCTCTGTCCCCAAACCTACCAGAATTATTAGGACCAGCCAGTCCTAAGTGGTTTGTTCTGCCCTGCCTTGCCTCTCTGCTGGAGCGCTCTCTGCAAGTATAGTGCGCGCGCGCGCGCGCACACACACACACACACACACACACACACACAGACTCAGGACAAAACCACTGATTTTTTTTCAAATTTCTTCTATCCGAAAGATGGAGTGCTCCTCAAGTTTCTCATGCTGAGATGGAGAGTCTTCCAAGTAATTTTTAAATCAAATTAAGCAGCCGAAAAATTCCTTTCAACCCACTGATACTCTGAGAGCTGCACTTGATCAATTACTGTAACACCCTCGCTGCAGCTCTGTGATGATCAGACCGAATGTAAGGAGACCAGCCCTTGCTTGTCACCAAAAATAATCGTTGGATATTATTTACGATCACAAGGTAGGGGAGACTATTTAAAAATGTGTCCAAAACTCAGAAATAGGGTCCAAATGTAAGTGGCATGTCCTTTGAAAGCCACGAAAGGGTGGAAGCCCATCCCGAGTTTATCCGGGAGAATGTACTGACTCTAGACTGTTGATTACACTCAAGTATAAGGCGCCATAATAAACGCTCAGCACTTTGCAGGAATACACACTTTCGATTTTCCTTCCGTTATATGGTATCATTTTTTCCACTCATTAAATTTTCGAAACACTTTATTTGAAGCAGTTTTTTTTTCCCCCTCAAAAAGCTGTTTGAAATTGATGGTGCTCCTTGTGATTAAGGAAATATTGTACCATTCTAGTTGAATTATACTTATAGCTTTGTAAGTATTCATATTAACTAATCAAGTCTTCTCATTTTCCATTTATCCATCTAAGATATTGACCAACAGCAGAGTGCTATCAATGGCTGACAGTAATCAATCAATTATAAAGTACAATTATGAGAACAAGGCTTGTCAGTCCTTTTTAATTTTCCTCTTCAATGGAGTGACTGTTTTGATTGCTAGAAATCGTGAAGCAAAAGACATGCAATATTTTGATTTTCATGGAGCATTTAAATTTCATATTTGAATAACACAGTCAGTAGCAGCTACAAATTCTTAGAAACCTAAATGCCTCTGAGTACATATCTCTGTTCTAGATGTCATGGCATCATAAAGTAAGGGGGAACAATGTCCTTGACAGTTACCCTCTGCATTTTGAGGCTGACTCGGGCTCCTCCAATCTCTCTCTCTCTCTCTCTCTCTCTCTCTCTCTCTTTCTCGAGCCAGGGTGGGCAGGAGCTTAAACGCTGTCCGACTTCCACTTGAAGGTGCACTGAGGAAACACAATAAACGTAACTGCAAATTAACCTAGTTTATCTTACTGCTTTTTCCCGTTCCTGATAACAGATGGTTATAATAAACGGTCAAATACATGCTTCTCCCCCATTCCACGTTGATAATGGGGGGGTGAGCCGTAAGGCCGCACACGTGCGAACACACGAGCAGAGAGACCTACATGCCTTGTGCACTATTCAACAGGCAGTGACAAAACCAGAGACTTTGCCACGGTTTCTTTTAGGAGAAGATGAGACGCTCCTCGAGTGTGTCTTTCCTCCAGGTTGAGCTTCTGGAGGCGGCTCTGCATTCACTCTACACCCGGAACGTGCAGGATACACCACGCTAAAGGACACTGGCTGTTAGGGATCCCAGGGGACACGTCCGTGCCGACTGGGGACGCGCACGGCTTCTATTTAGAAAACCAGGAGAACCGCGGAACGGGAGGTTACAGTCCAGCCCACTTAACTTCAGTTCTGGGAATGTTCGGGAAACTCCTTGCACAACTCTCCGATGCTGGTTTTCGTAACGGACACACTTCGTCGGACCAATCGTAATTTTCTTCTACGGCAGTGACCGATTACTAGAAGAGCTCAGAACGGGTCCGGCACATTTCAATCGGCGAATTTTTGCCTTTAAATTCGGAGTCATACAAGTCCTAGTGGGTTGTGAACTATCTGGAGCTTATGATGTTAGGTTGGTTTACCCCCAAAAAAGAGTCACCTAGGAGACAGCATGAGTGAGGGCGTAGTATGGGGTCTACAGTCCTCTGTGGCAAAGTCTGAAGCCCAAAAGAGCTCTGAGAACAGAAGGATTTTTGTCAAGAATGTGGCAAACTTCTGGCTGTCAAACTTGACTTGAACCGACGTGAGGCTCTTTTTAGTCTTTATCTTACTTAGTGTGAAAACTCGATGTGCCACTGCGCAAATATTAATGCGATTGATTACGGGGCGCTGGTGTGACGAACGGGGCTGCATGTGCACTGGTTTCTGTCTAAAGTCCATGCAAGTCTGAACCTCAAAACGCGGCTGGAGCCGCGGTACAGATGAAAGATTGTAGGGAAGTATTAAATATTTTCTTTGCGTTTTTTTTTTTTTTAATAAAGGATTAAGAAGATACAAATAAAATTTACAAATGCTACTAAATTTCCAGAGGTAGTTGGCATTGGCCACCTTTTTAGTTTCGTAGGATTAAAGGATTTTTTGAGAAGGATCATCTGGTCTAACCCCTTTGCAAACATAGTGAGATCTCAGGGGGCCACGTGCTTTGCTTAAGGTCCCATATTTCAAAACTGATAGAGGACCTTCAAAATGATGTTCTTGGTGATTTGTTATTGCAAGTCCCTGCCTATAAACGCCCCGGCCCAACTGCAGAATCGAACATCTGTGGCCTTTGAGTTTGGTCCCGCGTAACCCGAGTTAATGAGGGAGAATCCACAACAACAACCATGAGGACGCCCTGCGCCCTTGCGGCCGGGGTGAGGAATTCGCCCTCACGCCCGGGACCTGGTGTGCCACCGTTGGGGCCCTGGGTCCAGCCGCCCGCTCGGTGGCACCTTCTCAGGGTGACTCCTGCTGCCGCCGTGCTGGGTTATGAGCCTGAGGTCGGGCACGTGGACCTCTACTACCTGTCAAGTGCTCGTCATCCCATTTTCCTGGTCTCCGAACTGACACGTGAGGGGCACGCGCACACACACACACACACACATCTCTGTATATCCATTGCAGGGACTGTAGAAAGAATTCTGACTGTATTTATTTTTATATAAACAGAAACAGTTTGGCTGGCATCTAACGGCCTGGTGAACGTGTCACCGATGGAAACTGAAGAGCGGGCGCCCCCAGGGGCTGACCTGGGTGCCCCCTCGGTCCCTGGCTTTCAGCACACCTGTTAGTCCGGCTCAGGTGGCGGGCTCAGTGGCTTTGTGCAGTGTATCATCATAAACGGTGAGGTTGTCACAAACGTGTGGCATGAGGTGGGGAACGGCCTGAGAACCTCTGGTAACGCTGTGCAGGGCACTTCCAAGGATCTTTCGGTTTCTAGAATATCTTGCAGTCTTTTCTGTTTCCCCCTTATGTTCCAGTACCTTCTATCCCCTAGACAAAATAGCAAAGCCAAATAAAAGAGATGGCTGTTTTTGTTTTTGTTTTTTTAATCTAGTGACCCATCCCACCGACCCAACCGTTTTGCTTGAGAACCCGCATTGTTTTTCTCTTTTGTCAACTGCATGTAAACGCAGCGAGGGTTAGAAATCCCCCGGAATTACTGTGAGGACGGCTAGCGCTGTAGGCTGTGAAAATCCCCTGGTGATCTGTCTGCCTGGATGTCGCTTGCGGGGAAATTCCGTGTGAGAATCGAGGGAAGAGCTGGAGGGCATTATCTGACTCTGTTCTGGTGAAATCCTCGCTGTTTCTTCTTAGAAGTGTGTACTGCCAGGTCCTCACCCCGGAGCTGACCTTCTTCCATCAAGGCGTAGATGGCACACAGAGGCGTCACTGCCATTTACCGAAGGCTCATCAAGGGCCAGACACACGCCGTGTCCACTTTATTTAATCTCTGCGCCGTTTCTGGGTGACCGGCGTTGCTGCCTTTGGTTTTACAGACGAGGGGGCCCCGTTTCCGAGAGCGAGAAAGGTGCCCAGCGTCACTCGGGTTAGAAGTGGCGGAGCAGACCTTGAACTCATGTCCGTTTGGCTCAGGGTTCCCGCCCTAACCCAGTGCTCACGCCACCTCCCGTGAAGACAGCGCCAGAAGTGCCCTGCGGATCAAGTCTCTTCTCCTTCCGATGCAAACAAGCGACTGTCACTGGACACGAGTGCCTTGCGTGGGGGACGCGCTGTTGTGCGGTCTGACTGCTGCCCCTGCATCCCGCGTCCCTACCTGCGAGGCACCTGCCAGCCTCACAGAGCGGTGCGGGGATCAGGGGGAAGGACCCCGAGCAGCGTTTACAATGTCAGCCGCTCCTCTCATCGCCCAGCTCCCGACTCGCCCCGGGCTGAGTTCCAAAAGTTCGTTTTATGTCCAGACGTGTGAACTCAGAGCACAGCTGCCCGTCTGAGGAAGAGCAGACGTTGTCTCCGCTCACCCACAAATGCTATCGCAGGGTCGCCGACAGGGTGGGGGCCTGGATATGCATCCCAGAAGTGGGGGCTCTGCAGGATGGAGTGGGATGGGCCCTATCTACTGCACCCCGGGCTCTTCTCCTGGGGTGCCAAGTCCAAGAGCCCTCAAGCTGCCGCTGCCCCTGTTCTCGGGAGGCCTTCTGCTCCCCCAGGTACTCTCTTCTGCGATGGTGATTAAATATTCGGTGCCTCCGGCAGCTGTCCGAACGTTAAAAAACAAACACCTCTCTTCTCTCTTGCCCTCCGTGCCCTCTGCCCTGCATGGAAGTCGCATCCTATTTCCCAGTAGCTGGCTCCGGATGGCAACCACTCGTTTACGATGACGCATGAACGTCCTGAACCACGTCCCCTCCCCGGAGCTGTTCACACGGCTAAAGAAACGGTATCTCGAGTCTTAGGCAGGGATGCTGAGCGCAACTCCAGAACCTGTGTGTGGCCCTGGGATATCGACGACGCCCTTCTCACCATGTCGCTGTGACAACGGAGTGCTCCTCCGATGACACAGTTGCTCCAGCGTCTGTTTGCTCACCGGACACCTTTACCCCTGAGGGTACGTGGAGGCGGAGCCGCTGTACCTGGAAGTCCCACCTGGCATCATCTCTCTTAAGCTGGTCCCATTTTCTTCACGATCTCTCCATCTTCCAGTCCTTAAACTAGCTTTCTCGGAGCCCGTGGACTCCTTCAAAGATAAGCCGTAAGGTAGAGGGACCGTGACAAAAACTGGGGTCGCCGATGGGGTATGTGCTTGCTAGGGACTGAGTCGGGGACTGTCTATGTGTGTGGGGGACGCTGCCAGCCGGCGACGGAAGGTGTGGGTTATGGGCAACTGAGGCGCTCGTGTGCTCCAAGCCAAAAACTGGGACATACAATCTGACCAGAACAAATAAATGTACGGGGACAACGGGACCGAATACTTGAAGCTGGGATGTGTGCCAGAGATATGGCAGCTGAAAGAACAGGGCAGAGAGCTGGGACGAGCAGGCTCACGCTGCGGCAGGCAGAGTTCTGACATCTTTATGTCCGTGTGTCACAGACGGAGACAAAGACGAACAATCCCATGGCTGATCACACCTCTTCCAAGCACGGCGCAGCAGGAGCTGTCCAGTCTGCGAGCTTGCAGCAAGGAGCAGAGTCTCCCCTCTGCTCGGCCCACACCAGCCTCCCCAGCCGCTGCCTGGCCAGCTGGAAGCGCCCCCAAGGGAACCTGCCGACCCTGCCCGGGTCCCAAGTTCACAGCTTCGCCACGCACAGAGCCGTCCAAGCCAAAACAGCACTTACCTCGTCTTCCTGTGCCTCGCTCAGAAAATATCCAACTGGTCCCTGAGAACGTTTATTTCTATGTTTCCGCCACTGAAGTGTCCTTTTCTATCCCTGCTGCCACCGTGACTCCTCTGGAACTACTTCAAGGTGCCCTAAGCAACCTCTTCACACCCAGTCTCCCCCTCCCGCGCCCTCTGGCCACACACACGGGCTTCTCTCCTGAAAAAATCTGGGTGTTTCTGGTCTAGAGTGAAGTACAAACGTCAGAGAAAGAGCACTGAAGGTTTTTCCCAATTCGACTTCAAACTTTTCTTTCTAACTTCATCTCAGCCAGTGCATCCTGCATCAGCCAGTGCTGGGCTACGCGTCATTTCCCGAAACAAGCTCCGCGCCCTTGCAGATGCTGTTCTCCTTCTCCGCTTTTCATTATTTTCTCTTTAAACGTTTCCCCATCCGTGGAGCCTGTCCCTGTCCTCCTGGTCAGAAAGGACAATTCTCTGCTCAGTGCTCACGGCAAGGGCCTCGCTCTACCTGAGCATGGCCGCAGGCTGACTCCTGTGCACACCCTCTTCTCCACGCCCTCACAGGTGTTCACCTGTACAGCCCAATCGCTGGGCCCGCTGCCAGGTACTCAGTAATAAGACCTGGGATCCACACCCAGGCAGCTGGGCTTCGAAGCCTGTACCTTCCGTCGCGACAGGTGACTTAACTCGGAATTGCAAAATCTTTAGCACCGCGATAACTGTCTTTGTTTGCAAAGAAGAGCTGGCAGAAAAACATGAGCGATTAAATACAGCTCGTCTCCGCTCACAGAAAAACGTCTTAAATCTTAAGCAATAGTGAGGAAAGGCCTGTTTCAACCCTTTTAAAAAAATCCTCCCATTATAATCCAAATACCCAGATAGAGCTGTGTGACCACGGCCACCCACATCTGAGCTTCAGAGAATCACGAAACAGAGGAAAGCAGCTGCTGAGCGACATCGGACACTTCCTACGTTACAGACAGTGCCTGGGATTTCCATAAACGAACTTTAAAACGCGGAAAAACCCTTCCTGCCAGATAAGGAAACTAAAGCTCAGAGATGTTAAATAACTCATGTAGAAATGATTCTGAAAGACTGCAAAATTTGGGCTCTTTCCGTAAGCCAATAAATAAGTAAAATTAGTTTTATACATGTTTATTGGTATAAACTAATACGATTAAAAATGTCTGGAGGAAGAAAACAATATGATTTTTACCTAAACTGACAGCTATACTTGTTATCCGTCACAATGATCAGGAGCACAGCGACTACACGCTTTTCTGCACACTACTCTTGCTTAGAACCATCCTGTGTCTTGATAAGTAAGCAAGGACAAGAAACAGTGACATAAGACATCAATACGTCATAATTTTGTTTCCAGTTTTCAGGTACACATTGTTGCAATCGGAGCTTCATCCGGATGAAAAGACAAACTCAGCAGGCATGGGTTCCCCATCCCTGCCCTTCCACCTGTCATCGTTCCTTTGCTCCACCCCACTTACTAAGACGTCCCCCCGTTTCCCCGCACACCTTCTCCTGCCCAGAAGTCAATGCCTGCTGAAAATACTTTGAAGTGACATGGTCTCGATTCATTCATTCTATTATAAATACATAAGAGTTCCTGCTGTGCTGCTTCTAAGAAATGTTCTAGAATGAACATCGTTAAGGAAAGGAGAGGCCCCTGGGAAGCCAACCCCTCCAAAACCTGTTGCTCGTGAGACTGCACAGTGGCAGGAAGCATTTGGACCTGGCTCTTGGCAGGACACTCTGTCCAGATTGCTTGGCATCCAATCACACTACTCAGCAGTTTCATGCCCGTTGGCAAAAGAATTAGATTTTTATTGGCTACTACTCAGTCTCTAGAACATATAGCGACCGCCTGACGCGGGGCTCGTGGGCGTTTGTTACTGGAAGTAGAAAACAGTCAAGGTGAAGAGCTCGAAATTTTCAAAGTGCATTTGAAATTCTTAAAGGGCCAGGGTAGCTCAGACTCCTTCTGGCTCTGCCACACCTTATACCTACGTTCACCAGATGATGGTTTTGCAACACGTTAGCATCTTCCTTTTTCCTCAGGAGGGCTTAAAGAAGGTGCTCCGAACAAAATTAAAAATTTAATATATCCTAATTTGAAAAGTATGAGCCTAGGTTTTCTTATTTTACGAAGAGAGGTATTTATAACATCTACCTCAAGGGATTGTTAAGAAGATCAAATGTGATGATGGACCGAAGTGCTTTGTAAACTAAGCTATTACTGTAACTCGCTTCTCTATAAGAACTGGACAGAAAATAGTCACAAATAAAACCACAACGCAGCTTGGTAGGACAGAAGACCGTTTAAAACGATTATGGGCATAAAGACGCCCTCACCCGATTTTGGCGAAGGAGGAAATGAAGTGGATTTGAGTCAGAATGGGAAGGACGAGTGAGCTTTGAACAGTCTCGAAGGATGAAAAGGGCGGCATAGGTGAAGAGTAATGTTCTAGACGGAGGGGCCCGCCCGGAGACCTGGCAGCACGGAAGAGTGGGCATGTGGGCTGCTGTGCCCGGACGTGTCTAGGGCGTAGTGTGAGAGGAGATTTGAAAGGTAACTCAGGAACAGGTCACAGATGGACCTTGAATGTCATCAGGGTTGGGAACAAATTCCGTAAGAACAGGGAGTCACTGAAGATCGGTGGCGGGCAGCGGCGGGGAAGGACTGACATGATACATCAACTTCCTGTGTTTTGCAAGATGCATCTCAGAGAAGCGTCCCGGACGGGCAAAAGCGTGGAGACAGGGTGGCTATTGAGCAGTTCAGCAGAGGGACAGTAAGATGAAAAGCAGGGCTGTGGACACAGGGGAAGCGATGGGAACACGGTCGGATCAACCTACGCATCTTTCCTTTCCAGTCCTGTGGTTTGGGGCTCATTACCGACTCTGGCACAGTCAGCATGCTCTGGCTGATGACTCCAGCCGGGACCATTTCCCCCGACTATTGCCAAGACCTCTGGGAGGTCCATTGAGTGCAATGACAGGCCCTTCCTCTTACCGGAGAATGCCAGCTACTTTCAAAGGAACGGGGCACTAATTTTTTGGACTCCTTTCTCTATCTGCGTCCTCATGGCAACGGAGAACACACAGATCGCTCCTGCCTACGGCTCTGCGATTTAAGATTCACAGAGCTGCTGGGTGGGCAGTTTTGGGAGACAGCCTTTAGTTTTTGTGTTTTTTTCCCTTCTTGGCCCAGTACAACTAGTTAAATGCAGGAAATTACGATCACATCGTCCCAGTGCTCACTGACTTAATCCCATGAGATTGGCAACCTCTAAGCCCTGATTACTTTTTAAAGGCGTCTTCATGTGCATAAATATGTATCGTTCCCAGCATCAAAAGGTGTTTATTAAAAGTCCATCTGAAATAGGTGCTGGGTCGGGCAGAGCTAAAGATAGTACTTGTGAAACGGCCACACGTCCCTCCAAGAAGAGATGCTGAATTCTGCACAGGAAGCATCCTGTCTCCAAGTGTCTCTCTGTAGGGAGTGGGCGGAGTAGAAGGCCACCTTTGGGCAGAACTGCAATAAAGAAATGCTGCTTCTTGCTAAAGATAGCCAACTGAAACGTCCCTCTCCTTACGAGTGGAGAGAATTCTGCAAACTATATTGGAAGCAGCAGACTTCCTTAGCGGTATAACTAATAGAGACTGTACTTGAAGTGCTTCTTACAGAATGTGGGGTTTCTTCCTCGCTGGGAGTTTTGTTCTAGGCACCGTCAAAAGTGATGCCATCAGTCTCTGAGCTACAGGACTTTACGATCTCAGAAGACTGTGTTGCAATATACAGAACAAAACGGTTAGAACACTAACAGAAATTATATATAATACTCACTTTTATTTGCTTCACTGATTAAAAAAGGCAGATAAACAAGCAAATAAAAGCAAGCGTTATGTGTAACCGAGAGGTTTAAAAGTGGCCTGAAGATTGTTCAGTAACGACTCCTCGAGTGGCTATGAGATGCCAGGTCGCGCCCAATGAACTGAAGACGTAAAAATATACATGACGATGTCACTCTCAGCTTTAGTCTTCCTAGTGTACACAGCCTGACTCTACTCCTGGTGACTGGGGTTGCGTTATGTTGCCAACGAATCAGAGCCCAGGTTGGAGGATGCAGGGGGCTCTCTGGGAGCACAGAGGAGCGTGACAGTCTCATGAAATTGAGGGAAAGCTTCACAGAGGTGGCAAAGCTCCAGCGGGGTCAGTAGGATGATTTGTTCGAAGGACAATTCCAAGCAGAGGCTAAAAGAGTGAAAAGGCATAGAATGAGTGAGAAAAGACGGTTTAATTAGGAAAATTATGAGCGAAGCAGGAAGTATTTGTTGTCATTCCCCTTCTCGCCGCTCAAACCCAATTCCAGCCAGATACTAGCAGCCACGTGCTTCAGAGGACACGAGACCCCTCTCCGGCCCAAGGGGGTAATCCCTAATAGTCTCGGCCGATCACAGTACATCAGCTCCCGTTCCCGATGGCTGCTCTGGGCACGGGCTGTGTTAGGAGCTGAACCGTGTCCCTTAGGAAGACATGTTGACACAATGAATGTGATCTTATCTGGCCTTTCCAGGCCTTTGCAGACTAATCAAGTTAAGATGAAGCCATCGGGTAGGTCTTAATCCAGTACGACCAGTATCCGTATAAGAAGTAGAGACCACCAGGTGAAATGCAGACACACACACCATCTGACAGGGGAGGCGGAGATCGGAGTGATGCATCGACAAGCCAAGGAACGCCACCCAACACCTGAAGCTAGGAGAGAGGCAACATCCCTTAGGGCCTCTAGAGAGGGCACGGCCCTGTGACACCTTGATTTAGGCCTTCTACACACCAGACCTGTGAGTCAATAAATGTCTGTTGTTTTAAGGCTTCCAGTTTGTGCTGCTCTGTTACGAGAGGAGCAGCAGCTGGGGACTTCTGGGGAGCGTTCCCTCCCTCTCCCTCTTGGAAAGGAATCAGACAAGGGCATTCCTCCCGTGTTTGTCCATTCCAGTTACGGCCGTAGCCATCTCACACCAGCAAGGGGGTGAGGCTGAGGACAGCGGTCGATGCGCAGAGCCTGGTGGAACAAAATGTCCAGGCCGACTGTGATGTCACGCGTGGTTGACTTACCCGGGAATTTCTGGATTCGCTATCATATAAAATCGTAAGATCTGCTCATTCCTTGTGCCACCTTACGTTTTTCCACTACCTACCCTTGAAAACGTCTCCGCTGGTTAGTGGAGTCTAGAGGAAAGAAACCAAGTCAGGAAATCTTTTGTTTCCTACCAGCTTCTGACCGCGCAGGCCGTTTCCAATAAGCCCTATGCAGCGAGGACACTCCCCCCACCCAAGGCACATTCTTCATAACTAGCCAGTCCCAAGTCTCTGTAAAGGCTTCTTTCCCAGGGGAGGTGCACTGGGCCACATGTGAGTCCTGAGGTCCTCCTGGCCTTTGTACGTGCTTCCCATCCCAGAAGCAGCCTCCTGCCCCACATCCTCCACCGCCTCACTCCACTCTCTGGGTTTCAGCTTGAAGAAGACATCACTGACTCCCAAGTCAGGGTCAGGTGGTCCGTTCACTGCCCCTTGGGGACCCTAGGCTCGCCCCATCCTAGCATGGCCACACTAGGACTGCTTTCTCTCGCTAGGCTCTAACGTCTTGGGCTCAGAGTGTCCTGCTTCCCATTTCATGACCAATCTAATCCAAGGCCCGCCTGCGGCAGGCACTTGATAAATATGTAATAAGCGAAGGAAAACAGTGGCAACAGCCTGCAGCCGAGTTTCCTCTTCGGCATTCTGACCAGGGCCACGACAAAGTGGGAGCTGGGCAGGGCCTCACTGAAGCGCAAAGTGGGCACGTGAGTCTTTGCCTCCAGCTTCGGGGCCTGTGCTGGATTCCTCCACACTCCTGACCTTCCCTTACCTCCCATCTTCGACTTCTCTCTCTAGTTCCCTTGAAAATTTTCTAGGTCTAGGCCTTATGTGACCTAAATAGATTTAAAAAAGAAGAAAAAAAAGAATGATCATGGGTTACCTAGAGTGATCAACTACATTATTACTTCTCATAGGGAAAAAAACTCACCATACTTTAAGTACTAGTTAAGTTACAGAGAACTACGTCTCCAGAAAGCTCATGAAGATTAACGTCAAGATTTTATGCAAGTGCGACTTTTCAGGGCCTTTATCACATGGCAGCTGTTTGCCTACGTTGGTCCCTGGTTTCAGTAAGAACTTCTGGCCAATTCCATCTTTGGAATACTTGAAAACGTTTTCCAGTAATGCTCTTGGTGTGCTATTAACTCAGTCTAAGGTCACGGTCATTCCCTGAGGCTGGCCATGCATTTGCTTTTGCATATTTTTCTTCTATAGAAGAAATTATGTGGTGTTCTGCTCAGTATAAGTCTAACAGTATATATATTTTTCTTTACGGTGAAGGTCACTCATTCATCCAACAGTCATTTGGGGGCTTTCTATGTATGCATCAAGTATCGTGCAGGACTGGGTCACCAACGGTAAACCGAACACGAGCCCTAACCTAGCGGCGCCTATAGTTCGGTGAGGTGACAGACTGCAAATACATACAAAAAATCTGCTTCACGCATTGTGAATGAAAGCAATAGATTGTTGAGACAGAGTGCAAAGTGCGGCAAGGGGACAACGTCCCCGAGAAGGTGACATTCGAGCCCAGACTTCCAGGATGAGACGGAGCCGGGTCTCGCAAACCGGGTCACGTTGGCGGTAAGTCAGTTAAAAATAGCCCTCCAGCTTCTTCAGCTGCCAGGCGGGACGTGTGGGAAACGAGGCCGCACCGCCAGCACTAAAGATGGCGGCAGAGGGCGGG
>NW_006442110.1:572902-592747 GCF_000325575.1 Pteropus alecto | reverse complement strand
CCCCGCTCCCCTCGCCTCCCGCCCCTGCTCGCGGGCGCCCGGCGCGGGCCCCTCTCCGCCTCCCCGGAATGCCATCTTTCGGGCGGGTGGCCGCAGACCCTCTCACGGTGCTTGCCTCCTGCCTGCCCATCGGCGCCCCTACCTCCTGACGTCCTTAAAACCGGCCCCAGTGCGGGTCCTCTCTCCTCGCTGATGACGACTCTTTACCGCTTGACTAGGAAGGTGTTTACATCCACCTGCCAACTTGACACCTTTTCTGCAGCCCGCCCGGTCCTTCCCCAGTATCGCATGGTTCGCTTGGGCCACGCTCTTGCTTCAGTTTGCGTAGACTTGCCTGTTAGCTTAAAAAGAAATGTAAAAAAAAAACAAAAAACCCACACCTCCATTTTGAAAAACAAAGTCTAAATTTGGGAATGCCTGTTCGTGGTATATTTGACCCCTCTTTACTTTTTGAGTGTCATTGCTACTTTAGATGTTAACATATGCAAAACAGATCTTCGAAAAAGGTCCCGTGCTCCCAGCAGCCCAAGCCTAGCTGGTTGGCCGGTGCTTACTGAATCTGTCCAGCTGGTAGTTTGGAAATTCAAGGTTGCCCGCTTGCATTATAGATGAAGTACTTAATAAAATAGCGTGGAAGTCAAAATAGCCTCTTAAAGATTTTTCGAGACGAGATTTGAATAATTTTTTTTTTTTTTTTTGTCACCGAAGATTCCGTGGCATGTTCACCTTAGCCTTGATTCTTTTCCATCGAGAAGCACACTTGGTTTGGTTTCCTTGACAACCTTGTGGGGGTGTCTTTAATTTGCTGCAGTCCATCTCCTACTGATTCTTTTTCTTCTTTTGCTGCTGAAGCCACAGTAGTGGTTACAGGCTGAAAAAAACCCAAAACTGCCTCTTCGCTTGTACCAGAAGTATGTGGCTCTTTATTTTAGAAGTCATTTTGCAGCTCAAAACACAAGTCCAAATCAGTACTGGTATTAACCTCCCTCCCCGCAAGTTCGCTACACTTCCCTCCTCTCAGTCTAGTGTTCACACCACACCCACCCGGTCTGATCGTGTCAGGAGTGAAGGCAACAGGAAAAAGTGTTTTTCATTTATACTTCTGCACGTGAGAGTTTTGCTTTTGTATTTTTGGTCTTGTCAAACTATGGAAATACAAACCCTTTCTTGGTAGTAGCGGTAAAATAATGCCCACCGAGTTGGTCACCTCTCGTATTAGTAGCTGGGGACCTGTCTCATCCTTGCTGTAAACACCTACAACGTCGTGCTCACTTTGGACCCTGTGAGGTTGGTGATAAATGAAACTTGGCTCTTTTGGATGGATAACGTCAATATATCATTGCTTTAGGCCCCAAAGTCATGGCATTGTCGTCAGGCTATCAGAGGCTTTGGTGTCGACTTAGTAGCAGAGAATCTTCCCAGTGGGTTTCATATGGGCATATCCTGTCATGGAAATGGCTGGTCAGTCATGAATTCCCTGTGGCCAGTGTATGGCCAGAAGGAACAGCCTGGAAGAGCCTAAATTTACTTAAAGCATACTAGTAGTTCTTACATTTCCCAGAGAGCTAAAATGGTTTTTGGATGGACTTTTTCCTCAAAATAAGATGTAAAGGAATCAAATGCAGATAAAAATAAGCAGGACTAAGGGCTGGAGAGTCACCTTAAGGTGTAGGCCAGCGGTTGCCGTAGTCTTCTGTATGACAAAATTATAGGAGTCATTGTCAGTTATGTAATTCCTGTCATCGGAGAAGAAGAGAAGCACCTGCTTCTCAGGTGAAAGAGCCTTTCCTAGTTCTAAATTCTAAAAGAGAAATTCACATCGAACTATGCATAGTGGACACTAATGATTCAGTAGACAGTGTACTAAATAGTATTTTTAATAGCACATAAATTTCACGCTGGTAGCCTAGCATCCTCTAGTAAACCCTGAGACCAGCTCCGAACACAGATATGCTGGGGCCAGGGTAGTAGGACCAAGGGATCTGCTTGCTCCGAAGGTAAAGCTTTGTTTGTTGAATTACGAGGCAGCATAGTTTTCAGCAAATATCCACAAATACTAGTCTCACTTCTCATAACCAAACTTTTTTAATGAATATTTTTGTATTTTTTATATTTATTTAAAAAAAAATTCTCATCTTCTGAAAAGCTGCAGGAAGTATACCAAAAAACTATATTCTTCATGCAGCTTCACCAGCTATTAATATTCTCTGTATATCTGTGTTACTATTTTTCTTAACAGTTTGGGTATAGGTAGCAGACGTCATGTGGTTTTATACCAAAATACCTCAGTGTATACTTTCTGAGAGTAAGGAACTTCTCATACAGTCACAGTCTAATGATCAAAATCAGAAAATGTAACGATATGCCATAGTGTTATCCCATGGACGATCTGGATTCACGTGCATGGCCCCATGTGCCTTGTGGGTTCTCCCCTCCCCTCCCCCATCCAGCACGGTACACTGTGGATGTCATGTCTTTTTAGGCTCATCGAACTGGGCCAGTTCCTTGGTCTTTTTCTGTCTTTCAAGACATTGACATTTTTGGCAGGCAGATGCTGTGGATAATGTCCCTCAATTTAGGCTCGTCTGGTGTTTCCTTGCGACAGCTACAGGGTCTGCGTTTTTGTCAGAAATACCGTAGAAGTGACATCAGTCCTTAGCTCATCCCATCAGAAGGCTTTATCTCCCCACAGTTTTGTTGAGATGTAATTGACATATAACATTGTGTGAGTTTAAGGTATCTGATGTGTTGATACATTTATATATTTGTAAAATGGTTTTCACCATAATGTTAGCTAACACTTCACTACAGGTAATTACCATTTCTTTTTTGTGGTGAGACTGTTTAAGATCTACTCTCTTAGTAACTTTAAGGTATGTGATGCCGTATTGCTAACTAGAACCACTGTGCTGTCCATTAGCTTCCCAGAACTCATGCATCTTATCGGAGGCTTATGACAGTGATTCGCCTACTTCTTGATGAGGTTCACTCGGGTTATTTGGATAGGGCAGTGTCCACTGGGTTTCTTCACTGTACAGTTATTGTTTTCCCTTTTGTAATTAATGTCATTTCTGGAGAGAGATTTTGAGATTATGTAAATACCTTGTTCTTCTTTAAACCTTCACCCATTTTTTTCCCGGTATCTTTTGGTGATTCTTGCCCTAGTTGATTATTACAGTGATAGTTGCAAAATTGTGATTTTTAAAAAACTCTAGTATTACTTACGTTTATTATAGCTAACATTTTACTATAAGGAAGCACTTTTTTTTATAGTCCCCATTTATTTATCATCTGCATGGGTTATTTTATTCAAAGGGTTATAACGCATTATGTCATTATTACTTTAGTCAGTGGGTTACTACCTGTTATTGTCATTGTTTTGATGCTTAAGCAGTTCCAGATTCGGCTGACAAAAGCCATTCAGCCTGGTCTCTGAGTTTTTCAGACATGCCCACGTCATTTTTTGAGCACGTTGCTATTGTCACGAGACTACAGTGATAGCCTGTGCAATGCACACATCTTTTTGTATACTTTTTGCTGGTGTATCACTGGATCATATTTCTATAAGTGAGGTTTCTGGGTCTAAGGGTAAATGCATACGTCATTTTGCTAGACAGTGTCAAATCCCACTGAGCAGTGTGTATCTTTACCAGCTATGTATGAGAGTGCCTATGTTTTCTTACAAACTCACCAACAGAGTATTTTGCCATTTTTAAAAAATTTTTGCCAATCTAGAAGGTAAGAAATGGTGTTGTAGTATTAACCTGAATTTCTTACATTATTTGGGAAGTTGATCTTAACCATCTTTTCATGTGGTTAAGAGGCATTTGCATTTCTGTTTTCTGTCTTTTTGTTTCTCTAGCCCATTTTTTTTTCTGTGGGTTTTTGGTCTTCTGCTTCTTTATTTTTGGAAGCTCTTCATATATTAGAGTGTGTACAGGGTCCCACATACCACCCCCAGGTTCAATGATTTGCTGGGAACGATGACAGGACTGTAGTGAGAAGGTACAGAGCACAGACAGCTAAGGGAAAGGCACGCGAGGCAGGTCTGGAGGGTGAGCTGTGTTTTTACGGGGAGCTGATCATGGCACCCTCTGCCTAGCACGTACCAAAAGTCCAGAGCCACACAAAGAAAGCAGGTGTCCAGCATAAACTGCATTGTTTGTGTGGGTTAGGCACGGGAACGGTGGCGACGCCATTCCCCATGACATGAGTTCCCATGTTCAGCCTGAGGCAGAGCTTGCAAGCAGGCCTTTCGAAGGACAGCGGTCTTAGGCCTGTGAACTCTTTCTGCACCTAGGCTGTTAACTTACCTTTACGATTTAAATTGCAGATACGTTTCCCTATGTATCATTTGTCTTTGGCCGGGCAAAGATTTTTTTAAAGCAGATTTATTTATCTTTTCCTTATCGCTTCTGGATTTTGAGCCATAGTTACACGGTTTCTCCCCCCCTCCCCGTTTTCATATTTTATGTTTTTTTTTTTTTAATGGTTTCATTTTTTCATTTAAATCTCTCATCCACTTGGAGTTTATCCTGGGATACGGTATGAGGAATGGACCTAGTTGGAGCCAGTTCTGCCTTTTTTTCCTCTTGGCTATCCCCTTTATCTCAACATCATTTATGAAAATCAAGAAAATCAAAGCAGTGCTTGAATTTGCCGCCTTTATTGTGTACTAAATTTGTGCAATCATGTTTATTTCTGGCTTTCGTTTTGTGTGCATTAATCTGTCTATGCATGCACCAGTACCACAGAGTTTTCATTGCCAAGGCTTTATGATAATTTACTATCTAATGGGGTTGGCCTTCCCTGCCCATCCTTTTTTTTTTTTTAAAGTGTTTTCCCATCTATTCGTGCTTGTTGTTCCTCCAAATGAACTTTGTAATCCACTTCTCTAGTTCCGTGGGCAGAATCGCCTGACGGCACTTTTATTTGGATTGTATTGCATTTCTAAGTTAATGAGGACCATTAGTCTCCCCATCACAGAAATGGTCTATCTTTCCCTTCGTTCAAGTCTATTTTGTGTCTTAGGAATACTGTGTCTATCTCAGGCAGATTTCTTGGGGTGTTTACACCTAGGCATGTGATTTTCTTTTCTGCTGTCATAAATGATATCTTCTCTTTCATTATATTTTGTTTTTCTTGAATATATTATGAGTATTTTTGTGTTAATTTTATAACCTGCTACTTTACAAAATGCCCTTACTGTTTGCATGAATTTTTTCCTTTATGTTTAGGGTTTTCCAGACACAAAATTTTGTCATTGACAAAGATTGTTTATCCCCTCCTTTCCATTTCTAGGGCTCTCTAATTGCCTTTTTTGGGGGATGGGGGTAGGGGGGACATACTGAAGTTGCCATTACCTCCAAAATAATGTTGACTACTAGTGGAGTTAGTGGGTATTATTCTTTTGCGCCTTTCCATAGTGGGATAGCTTCTGGTGTTTCTAAAAGGCTGGGCTGCTCTCTGCGGATACATACGTACACATGTGTATGCAAACATATGCATGTATACATGTGCATGTGTGTATAGCAGGTGAAGAAAGTAGCCATCAGTTTCTGTTTTTTGGAATGTTAAAACTTGAATGGGTGTTGGATGTTGTCAGCTGTCTTTATCATAAATGGAACATGTGGTTTTTTTCCTTAGCCAGTTCGCATGATGAATCGTATTAATGGATTTCCTGATAGTGAACCACTCTTGCTGTCTGACATAGTCCCCAGCTGATCATGATGCATTATGTTTTGATGTGTAGTTAGATTACGTTCATATTTTATTTAGATGTTTGTATCAATATAAGTGTGTGTCCTCTTCCTGGAACTCCTGTTATTCACGTGTTGAATTTTGGGGCCGTTTCTCTGATTTTCTTATCTTTTCTCTCTTGTTTTCCATCATTTTGTCTCTTTTCTTCTAGAGTATTCCTTACTTTGTCTTCTGGCCCTTCTCTTTAGTTTTCATTTTTGCTCTAAATTTTTAATTTCCAAGTGATCTTTTTGTTTTTTAAATGTCCTTTTTGAATAGTATCTTATTCTTGTTTCTTCGATGTAATATCTTCTCATAAAATATTGATGATATTGGAGGGTGTGTGTGTGTGGGGGTGTGTGTGTGGTGGGCTTTTCCCCTACAGTTCCTATTTCCTCCAACTTGATTTTCTGATGTGTTTTCATCTCTGTATTTTCATGATAGAGGCTTTTCTCACGTCAGTCATTTCTGGATGCCTGTTCATGATTAACAGTCAGAAAATTAAAGAGCTATTGGATGGAACCTCTGAATGTGTTGATTTGGCTTATTGATTTTGAGCTTCACCAAGGGCCATAGAGGCTGGGTGTTTGTTGGGGAATTTTCTGGTGTCAGGGGCTTTAGGTTTTGGAGGATGCTGGGTCAGGGAGGAGGAAATGCCCAGCAGTGTGGGGCAGGGGAGGGGAGTCTCAGCCAGGGCCCATGTTTCGTGCCCTTCAGTCCCAGCTCCACATGTCCTGGGCCGCGGCCAAGCCCGTGAGGGTCACAGTGCGTGTGGCTGGTTCTCAGCCCGCTGCTTTCCTCGTCCCTCTGATTCTCCACTCCCCAGGGCCAGTTTTGCTATTGCCCTTCTTCTTTTCTCCATATTGTTTTGGTTAACATTTTTTAAAAATCATTTTTTTTTGGTTTTCGTGAGGCTTTGGGACAGAGTGAAATTAGATGTTTAGTTTGCCATTTTCACCTGGAAGTCAGTGTTCACTTGCTAATGCTTGAAATTATATTTATCAAACATAGAGCAAAAAGACCCGCTGCCTGTAGAAGGAGAAATGGACAAATATATTAGGTAATGTAAAATTTACAGATCAAATAGACAGAAGGATATTGGATTTAGGTGAAATAACAAATTGAATGTACATATTGAACAAACCGAGACCATGCTTTTCTATTCAGCAACCCAAGGAACGTTTGAAGAACATGATCACATATTAATTTACATTGTACAGTGTGAGAAGTTTGTAGTATTTAGAAATCTCATTAGAATCTAGGGATGATTTTAGTCTTATCAAAACCATATTCACAGGCATGGTCACATTTTGTTTAACTGAGATAATCTTAAGAGGGAGTAGAGCTGTTCTGGTCGAAGTTTGGGGTTTGAGACTGGGCCTCAGAAGGGTCTCAATCAAAAGGACCCCCCTGCAGTGATCGTTAGAAACATACTGTTCGAACATGTGACATTTCCACTTTCTAACATGTTAATTGCACTTAGTTGTCACCTTCTGTTCTAGACAAATGGTTGTAGGAGGAATTTCAACTATACATCAGTATGTTGAGTCGACAGCAGTCAGAGTAATTCTGACTGGAAAGTTCTGCTGTGGAAAGGTAGTGGCATTTAACAGGAAGAGTGGAAAGCCTTTCACAGGGACCGTTTAAAATGTTTGGGTCAAATAAGGATCGGCTTCCTGTATTTACAGAAGGAGATGTTGGAGGATACGACTAGGAGGTGGGTAGGAGGCAGAAATGGGGTAGGTGGGTGTAGGAGTGGGGGCGAGCCTTCTTGATGGATATCTTTTTATAGTGTTTTGAAGTTTGAACTATGAGAACATACTTGTTTAAAAGGCAGCGTTGTAACTATTGGTATTGCTTTATGCAGCTATTAATTCTGTTTCCATATCTGTCTTGATGTCCATATAAAAAAAGGTCTCAGGTCCAGGGATGCAGGGAAGGTGGCATTGAGTTGAGAATCCGGCTGGCAGTCGGAAAGCATAGTTCATGTATTTCTGAGAATGATGTGTGCATTTACCATGCTGGCTGGCCTTTTTGGAAGATAGTGTTCAAATAAACAAACAAGAAACCAGAGGCTTTTAGTGTAAAAGTTTGTGGTCTTGATTCTTTATGTACACGTGTGTTGGATCCACATAGGACTGTAAGAGAAACGATAGGAAAATTAAGGACAGCCAGGGACTCCTTCAGGTAGAAACTATGAAAGATATCATTCAGGAAAATAATTGGTAGATTTGAGTACCTAAACTGTTGAAACCATTATGTTTCAGAAAACGTTTAACTGAAGGTAAACAACAAACTGGGAAAAGTTAGCGCTCTATAGGAGCAAGCATTAGTGTCCTCAGTATGTAAGAGTTCACACAAATTGGTGATACTAAAACTCTAGTAGAAAAACTAAGGGCAGTTCATGGAAGAAACGCAGATTGCTAGTACACAGCAAATAACATTGATTAGTAAAATCAATAAAATTATTTAATAACGAGACCTCTTTACTTTTCCAATTAAGAAATATTTTTCAGAAATGGTAACATTAACAGTGAGGTAGGGATTGTTATTATTGACCTTTTACAGATGTAGACATCGAGGTACAGAAGGGTTAAGGTACTTGCCTAAAGTTGCATCGCTAATGCTACATTCTGAGCCGGCATGGTGGGCCCTGTTATAAAATATGCCCTCACTTAATAAAATACATACCGTTTTGCAGCTACTTTCAAACTGTATTATACATCTATAGATGGCAATAACATAAACCTGCATTTTCGATGGTCGTATAGCATTTTATTGAATGATTATATTTAATATACCCTCTCTTGATGGCATTCGAGTGTTTCCAGTTTTTGTTGTTGTCTCGGTATTATCATGCTGTAAGGAACATTTTTTTGTGCGTATATTTGTATACGTGTAAAAGTGCTTCTGTGGGGTAAATTCCTAGAATTGTGCTATTTGGACCATAGGGGACATGCATCTGAAATTTTGACAGATAGGGCGAAACTTCCCCTTATAATGACTCTTCGACCTTTATTACACACATGTATAATTTACCACCATCTCCTTCAGTATTGGCCCAGATTTTGAATGGTTTTGCATTAAATTTATAGGTGGATTTAGTGATACTTGAGGTTTCTTTTAAAACTGTTGACTCTTCCTGTGTGAGTACGATTCGTTGCAGCTCATTTGCTTGTGTGCAGAGAGCTCCTCACGCACATCGCACAGACTGCTGTTGAGGGCGGTGTTATTCCGTGTCGTCGTGTGTGTCGAGTGAGTGGGATCTTTTCATCCGGTGGGCAATCTTACTTGTCATTTAGGTAGGAATGTTGTTGGGTTTTGTCTCTTTCATTAGTGACTAGTCATCTTACTGAATTCCTATTGCTTTTAGTTTTTCACTTAAATTTCCTTGGATATTCCAGGTGTATAATTATGATTTAGAAATAAATTTTTGTTCTCCTCCTTCCTAGTATTATTCCATTTATTTAGTTTGTGATTTGTGTTATCTTCTTCTTCCAAAACTGTATTAAATGAGAGTCATGCTAGTGCGACTCCTTGGCTTAATTCTGACTTTAATAGGGATGATTCTAGTTTTTGACTATCTTTTGATCTAGAGACCATCCCCTCCCCACCCCCCACCGCCGTCATCTCCTAAGAAGTGTTTTTGTTTGAGGTCTCGTTTTTTTCCCCACTACTAGATTGAGCCTTTTTTTTTTTAACCACATTTTAATTACATAAATATATTGACTTGAAAAGTGTTTACTACATTTTTCATAGACTGCCTAAGCACAGTTTTCTAAATAAGACAGAATTGGTACATTTGAGTCCTTTCTTCTGAGCTCTGACTAGTATTAAAGTCCAGCATCATAGGTGCATTCTGTTTGGCAACGTGCTAGGCGGTAGTCGATTTCGTTGGATCGTGAGCATGAGGGTGGGAAGCTTACACTGTATAAACGTTTCCCATGCAGTGTGGTGTAGTCGGTGCTTCCCAAGCTGGCCGGCCTTCAGAACCATAGGCAAAAGGACCGGAGGCGCGTAAAGAATAGATGCCCAGGTACCTTCTCTGTGATTCTGGGACAGGCCCTGGGAACCTGTAGCTCAGAAGCTTCCCACATGGTCTAACCAGCCCCTTGTCCTGGAAGCCTACCCAGGCGATCTTAAAGGTGCCTGGGGGTAAACATTAGGCCACACTGCAACAAAAAACTCAATTTGAAATCATGTTTCTAATGGGCAAACATTGTGTGAAACATTTTGAGTACCAGGGTCCCCCCTGCCCCCAATCCTCATAATGTGCCTGCTACATAGTTTCCAGCCAGCAAACTCCTTGTAATAAAGATGCTTCTTTGTTTCCATAAATGGTGTCCTGAACACTCTCCATATTTAAGAGTTGTGTTTTTCTTGTTTCTTCTGCTTTCTGTTCTTTTTGTAGTTGAGGCGTTTCGTTGTAAGGTCCTCTCCAGTGGGGCGTGCGGTCCAGCCTTGGATTGTCCCAGCAGATTCTCCTAGGTCACAGGTGCAGCGTTCTACCCAGTAGGTTCTCACCGAAGTTTGGGACGAGCCTGTGTTGACAAAGATTTTATTAAATAATGTTTCTTTAAAAAAAAATATAGTTAAATGTTCATTATGTTGTGATTATTCAAAGAAAAAAACTTCAAGGGCATTCGAAGTGATCTGAATAGTTGGTGCTTTTGCCGATATTTTTAGTGATTTTAGTTTTACTAGGATGGTAAGCGAAGATTGACTAGTAAGTTATTAATACATAAGAACATTAATATAACGTAATGTTAATTTGCCTCAGTCATGAAAATCATTGTTTGCTAATGTTACCGCTAAGGTACCCGTGCGACACTGCCAGGGGCCTGCGCTGAAGGCTGGCCGTGGGACGCTGTCCCTCACGCAGCTGCTGCCAAGTGGCATAATCTGTACCCAGCTGAATCTCAGAGCTGTGGCCTCGAAGTGCTCCAGTCCATTTGTGCAGCCTGACCTTTGTTGCCATGGGCCATCGTTTATGATTCCAGGGCACGAAACTTTGGCACGCAGATGAGACAGTTGCTGAAGGACATCTGGTATCTGCTTGGTTTACTGCCACCTCTGACAAATTAGTGTGTGTGGTGTAGAGTGATGTACAGCAGAAAGACTAAATGACGTGACTAGTGACACGGACACACGTTAAAACAATGTCAAGATTTTAAATGAGGAAGTATTTCAAACAGACAGGAAAATAATAGTAAAAATAATAACGAAAACGTAGATAATACTATTCTAGTGCTCTTTTTCTCTATTCATGTATTTTTATGTATTAACTCACTAACCGTATGAGATAGTTTGTGTTATTACCCTCATCTTACAGATTGAGAAACTGAGATACAGACAGGTAAAGTAACTTACCTAAAGTTCACATTTAGCAAATGACAGAGCTGGGGTTTGAACTCAGGCAGTCTGGTGCCAGAGTGCATGATCCTCACCAGGGCAATGCACTATTGCCTTTCAGAAACACAGAAAGTCATGTAACAGTCAGAATGACACTTAGTGCCTGATTTTAATAAATGTTGGCATTTTACTATATTTTTTCAGTTTTTTTTTTTTTTTAAATAACCCCATTACACAAAAATAAGTGTTTTCTTGGTAGATCGTACTAGACAGTGTCTTTGGTCTTTTCTGGTCTCATCAGGGTGTTCCTCAGCATGCCCGCTTCCAAACACTGGTCCTCCCCAGCAGCCTGACCTCTGGAAAGCACTCATTCAGCAGATGTTTATGGAGTGTTTGTTCATGTGCCACGTACTGTGCTGGGGTGCAGATCCAGTCAAGAAAAGGAACTCCATTCTGCTCACCATGCAACTGAGAAAGTTAACAGCATGGGAAGGTGGACTTATTTAAGCACTAGGTGCATGTATTTTGGGGGCCTGTTAAAAACACAGACTTAGATGTGATGATTTTAGTGATTTCTGGCCTGCTTTTTGGGCCCTGTAGGCTTCTTTAGCCTTGGGTCAGTAATTCAGTTTATCTATATTTATTGTCTGGAATATACTCCAGAAAGATGGCTGAGTTGGGGAAGATCTGGAATTTTTAAAGTTCAGTATATGTTGCCCTTCTTCTGGAAAGCCCCTGGGCTTCGGGTTGGCTTTGAACTCTCCTTGTGGGTCCGCTGAGCCCTGGAGCCGGAACTCGGCACACTTGCACTTGGGGATTGTGGAATAGGGGAGGCCCTCAGATAGACGTTGCCTTGTGGAAACTCCCCGTGGCCTGATGGGTCTCCAAGCCTGGCCTGGCCCAGGCCTTTGGGGCACCAAGACCTCGGGTCCCTGGAGACTGAGCAGCAAGTTGTTATTTAAGTGGAGCCGACTTGCTTTTTGTGTCTTTCCAAACCCTATTCATTCATTATATGTTCAAAAGTTGTAAAATTAACGTATAGCAAATTACATTTAAAATTATAAAGCTTATTTATTAGCATTTGGACCACACCGAAACACTTAGTATCAAGCATCTCGAAAGAATGTGTAAAATCGCGTGAATTGATGAAGTGGCGTCCGGCACTGGCACTGCCAGCCGGCGTTCTCGCTCCCTGGAGCCGGTGCTCGTTGTGCAGACCTCGCCCTTCCGTCCAGCAGCCGCGTCGGAAGGGAGGAGCACACGCGTCCTCTCGACTTCTCATTTCCAGCAGATGGCTCTGGGGGGTGGTCCCGCCCCCCCACCTCTTTTTAAATTTTTTTTATTTTTTTTAATTTTAAGAGATTAGCAAATGATTTTGGAACAGATAGTATTCATTTCATTTCAGTTAAGACTTTTGGCATTCATTTCAGTTAAGACTTTTGGAATCTATCATCAGAGGATCTTGACAGAAAGTGGGCTCGTTCTAGAATGAGCCGATGCAGACACGCCTCTGTCAGAGCCTCGGGAGGCGGCAGTAGCTGTTTCTAGACATATGCCACGACATTTTAAGGAAATTATGTCATCGTTTTCTAACCCCGCTCCCCAAAAGTTCGAGAAGTTCAAGAAGTATGTGCACTTCCCTGAGAGCTGGCTCTGGAAGTGGCGCCTGCGGATTCGGGCCCTCTGTTTTCTCACTTGCAAATGAGGGATAATGTTTACTTTCTTCACAGGGTTTTTATAAGAATTAAGAGTGTAGAAGCCCTTTTACAGTTATTAGAGATACGCAAATGTAGTTTATGTGTTCATATATGTGTCCAAGAATTTTCCCAGTAGAAAGAAGCATGATACTTTACATTTTTGTAACTGCTTGCTTATCTGAAATTAGTGTTTGATTCTCAGTCATCACAAGTCTTTTTTTTTTTTGAATTTCAAGGGAATATTTTGAGGCTTGATACTTTAGGACTTGGAGAGCATATAATAAAAGACGTTAGTTAGTGAGCTCTGGAGCAGAGTATTGTTATCTAAACCTCTGTTGATGACTTTGTGCTTTTAGGTACACCAAGCTTGGCTACGCAGGCAACACTGAGCCACAGTTCATTATCCCCTCATGTAAGTAAAGCTCCACCCTCGGGCTCGTAAGGGTTGTCTTCTCAAAACTGTTCTAAGCGTCCTAATTCTGTTTTCCAAGCTCCATTCACTTACTGCCATCTTCTTTTAGAAGATCGTTCTGGGTACTGGGGAGGGTCGTTTATTTTGACACCTAGCTCCTGCATACTGCTATTGGCTGTAGCTGTGACCTGAAATTGCTACTCCCCCCGCCCCGCCCCCAATTTTCATGTGCTTTGATTCTCTGTTGCAGCCTTTGTCACTGTCCTTGGAGTTTCGCTAGGGTGGTTCCTAGGGGCCTTTCATTCAGTCATAAGTGTCTGAGCTATTTAGAGGGAGTATACCTGATTCTGTAAGGTTAATTCACAATTTTTAAGTAAGTACAGGTTTATTAGCAGCTTTGCAGCCTGAACATCCAGTGTGCTCACTAGCTGCTCTATTGAAAGATTTTTTTTTTGGACTTGAGAGGCCTGATGACTTTATTGTTTCTGGAAGTGTTGTGTTTTTGTTTAAATCTTGGTCAGTAGAGGATGATAAGCTAAAAGGAAGCAGTGTCCTCACATTCGGGCAGGAGTGCGTCCTGCCCCGTCTTTATTTCCCACAGGGGCCTCCAGGGCGAGGTCGGTTGTTTACTGGGTGGAATTCTTCTCTGGCACTGTTTAAACTCTGGGTTATTATTTGGAGAGTAGGTGCATCAGTTAGAGCGAAGTGAAACTCTGCCTCCTAAGTGTCGCTCTGCTGAGATAAGTTGTGGTCTTAGGAGTCGCTGTTTTGGGGCCAGTGCCTTGGTACTGGCAAGCTCTCGTGTCCGGTATGGGACGTGGGCGGCTCAGGACAGCTGGAGGGTGGGGGCTTGGTTGGTGTTTGAATCAGGGGAAGGTGAGAGACTTGTTGGTGAGCACGTGCATTCAGATCCCGGGACGCGTGCCCAGACCCCCTGCGAGTGTTAACGCTCCTCACCCCGCTTCCTTGCTGGCTGGGTACCTGGTTACGGCTTTGATTTTCCAGGTCTGAATACCCTGATACCGTTGATGGCGTGTCCTCGACAATAGGCATGATTGGTCTGCTGCGTCCTCGTTTTAAATCCCTAATTTGGTGTGTTGGTTCGCCAGGGCCGCCATAACCAACCACCACAGACTAGACATCTTAAACAATAGAAATTTGTCACAGAGTGGAGGCTCAGAGTTCAAGATCAAGGTGCCATCAGGATTGGTTTCTGGGGGGCTCCTCCTTGGCCTGCATACGGCACCTTCTTACCGTTCCTCACGTGGCCTTTCTCTGTCCGTGGCCGAGAGACACAACATGTCTCTGGCGTCTCTCCCTCTTCTCATAAGGACACCAGTCCCATTGGATGAAGGCCGCACCCTTGTGACCTCCTTTAACCTTGCTAGCTCCTCGAAGCCTTGTCTTCACATGCAGGCACGGTGGGGTGAGGGCTCAGACCCATAAGGGTTGGCGTTCTGTGGGGTACATCAGTCTCTTGTGAATTTTATTATTGTGAATGTCCCAGAACGTGATCATTCCATGCCGAATTGATAAACTGGACTTCCTGACTTTTCGGAGCACGCTGGATTTTAACCTTGTTCAGTGCAGCAAGGCTGAGAGGCGACCTTGCACCCTGCGCTTTAACGCTCTGGCATTTAAAACTGCCGGCAGCGTCCAGGTGTCTGCGCCGCTTACCTTGTGGTTAGTAGGGCGGGAACCGAAGCCGCTTATTAGCGGGTTTCTCTCGCTGTCTGAGGCACGGCAGCCCTCAGGCCTCGGCCGTGGGAACCTTTGCAGAGCAGAAGCTAGGAAGACGGTGAAAAACAAACTTTAACACGATTTCGTCTTGTAAATACCTAAAGGCAGACAGAGCACCCCGGCGTGTGTGCAGCCCTCCTTTACTCCTTCCCCCCCCTGCCCCCCGTCCCTTGCTCTCCCCCATCTAGTGGGTACTTACTGTACCCAGTCTGTGTGTGAGTCTGTTACAGATACCAGGATACAGTAACCACGTGTGTCATTGTTTTGTGAGTTTAAACATTTCCAAAACATATCATGCGGCGAATAACTTTCTGCATTGTTCTTTTGAAAAAAGTCTCAGTACTATGTTTTGTTAAGATTTATCAGTGTTACAGCGTACACATCAAGACCAGCATTCTTACATGTGTGTCTACAACAATTTCTTTTCCATTTTGGCATTTTCCCATCATCTCTGTTATACACATGGTGCGGGAAATATCTCCTCCTTCCCACGTGCTAGCTTCCCAGGAGAAAACGCTGAGAAAGGGCAGGGTTTCCTCGTCCAGGTGCGCAGCTCTCCAGCGCGTCGGGTACTTCCGTCCCCCGTCAGCCGTGGGTGAGCGTTTCTGTTTCTGCACGTCCCCGACACAGCTGATACTGTTGGACTTAAATTTGTGCCAGTCTGATGGATGTAAAATGACGTCTCATTGTATGTTTGCGTTTTGCTCGTTACTAGTCGGTCAGGCACCTCTCACTGCATGTTCATCTCTTTGCTACTTTTCTGTTGCACTTTTGGCCTTTTTGTGGAGTTACTCTTTGCACACTCTGATACAAATTTGTTACCTGTATCGTCTCTAACATCTTTTTAAAATAATCTTTTTATTTGAAGTTAATTTTTTTATAGAGTCAAATTTGTCAGCCTTCTTTTATAAATTGTTTCTATTTTTTAAAAATGCGTATCTACTCTAAAGGCATAAGACTTTCTATATAAGTTTATTGTTTTTAATACGGTGTGAGAGTTAATTTTGTTTTCCAAATGGAAGGCCAGTTGTCCCAGCACCCGTCACCGAAGAGTGTGTTCCAGTGTGACACGCCTCTTCAGTGGTAGGGAGGTGCCGTGCGTGCCTGGGGACAGTCCTGTGTTCCTGTTTTGTCTCATTCCTGCATTTGTCATCTCTGCTCCGGATTCGCACTGTCTTCAGTACTGTTACTTTAGCGTGTGTCTTGATCTTCCTCCTTTCTTTCTCAGGATACCCTTGGCTATTCTTAGGGCCTGACTTTGATAAATTTCGGAATCAGTTTAAAAAGCCTGTGAAAAATTATAATGATTAGAGACACATTAAATTCGTAGATTATTTTGGGAAAAATTCGAAATCTTTACGAATTGAATTTTCCTTTTCATGAATATGGTATATGTTTTATTGTTCATTCATGTCTCATGTTTTTCAGTAATGTTTTGTAATACTCTTCAAAAAGCTCTTAACACTTCTTTTGCTAGATTTATTTTTAGGTACCTTTATGTTTTCTTGTTGCTGTTGTGATTTTTTTTAGAATTAAATTTTCTAATTTAATTCTAATTTCTAATTACTGCCAGCATATGGGAGAAATGCCACTGAGTTTTTAAGTTGTTTTTGAATCCAGCAACATCTCTGACCTGTCTGATCTGTTCTACTAGCCTGCAAATTCTTTTAGCTTTCTGTGCAGAATACTGTATTAACTGCAAATAATAGTTGTTTGTCTCTTCCAGTCCCACTACTTCATGTTTTTCTTGGTCTCGTTGTTCTGGATAGAATCCCTACCACAGTGACTAGGATGGGAAGTAGCAGGTGCTTTTGTCTTTTTGACTTTGGGGATGCTGGCTTAGCATCTTGCTGGTGATTGCTGTGGGTCTTTGTGGAAACACCTTTTGAATGATTACAGTGGCCTTCCATTCCTGGTTTACTAGGAGCTTTTTTGTTTTTAATTTTTTATTAGATCGTGAATGGATATTGACATTTCAGATTTTGTATATATGTTGAGATGATCATATGGTTTTGGACATTTAAGACCCTAATATGATGAATTTTGTTAATTATTTTCAAATATTAAACAGCCATTTATTTCATTCTTGAGATAAACCCTTCCTGGTTATGAAATACCAAGTAGCACATGCTGAATTGTATTTGCAAATATTGATTTTGGAGTTTAGGAATTTATTTGTAAATATTTTTCACATCAATGTTCAAAAGTGAGATTAGATTGGTCTATAATTTTCCTTGTTTTCGTCTGGTTCGTATGTCAAAATGATACTGGCTTTATAAAACAAGTTTGTTAGCTTTCTTTTTATATTCTCTGGAACAGTTTGTATAAGTTAGGAATTATTTATTTCTTGAAGATTTAGTAAAATGTGTGACATTCTTTTGGGAAATACACTATATGCATGTATATGTGTGTATATATATACATATACATATATGTATATTTTAAATTACCATTGTCCACTGCTGTAGCAGGTGTTCTTTAGCTACAGAACTTGAATCTAAATCTTTAGATGCACTTTTCCTCACAGATGCTCTCCCTGATAATCTCGCTCAGATCTGCCCTCTGAGGAGTGGTTAGCATTTGGGAAATGGTCTGTCTCTTTTGGCGACATACATTCTATACTCATTTTTTCTTTAATCTGCAGAATGTATACATTGTTATTTATTTAAAGTTTAATATTGTTTGTTTTGATTCATCATTACAGATAATTGAGGCGTTTTTTAATGTGTTTAAATCACTTGCAAACTGTTTTGTCTTTGAAATATTTTATTTTGAAATAATTTTGGGCTCACGGGAAGTCGTTACATCGCATGTCGTTATATAGAGTACAGTAGGGAGACTAGGAAACTGACATGGGCACAACGCCTGTGCAGTTAGAGTTCGTTTTGTTGCCTGTGTAGATCCCTGTAGCCACCTCTGCAGTCAGGACGTAGAATTATTTCTTCACCACAGCGATGTCTGCTGTGCTACTTCTTTATAAGTACATTTGCTTGCCTCCCCTCCCCTGTTCCTGACCGTTGGCAACCACTCATGTTTCCAGCACCATCCTCTTGTTATTTTGATGATGTCATGTGAGCGGAATCATACAGTATGTGCCTTTCGAGATGGGTTTTTTCACTCGGCAAGCTGTCGCCCCTATCGATAGACTGTTCCTTTGTACTGCTGAATAGTATTCCAGCTAATGGATGTGTCACAGTTGGTTTAAACCTTTGTCTATTGAGGGGCATCTTGGTTATTTCCAGCTTCTAGCTATTACGAATAAAGCTGTTGCAAACACTCGGAACAGGTTTTTGTGTGGATGTAATTTTTCATTTCTCGGGGAATAACTGCAGCAGTTGCTAGGTTGCACGGGAGGTCTGTGTTTAGGGTTTTTCAGAAACCGTGGGAACTTCCCCTCTTCCGTGGCAGCGGCTGCTTTTGGTTCTCGTGCGTCCGGTCCGCGGCGCTCTGCGTGGGCGGCAGGTGTACGCAGGTGTGTGCGCCCAGGGGCTGGCGGCCACATACGCCGGTTCCTCAGCTCTGCGTCTTAGAGGCCCCTCTCCATCGTCCACGCAGAACTGCTTCATTCCGTTTCCCGGCTCCGTGGTGTTCCGTGGCGCGGAGGTGCCACGTACTTGCAACCAGTCGGGGCGCCTGAGCGGCGCTTCCACTCTGTTTCCATCCTCGTTCTTTGCCTCTTCGTGTCCTCCGTCGCTTTCTCGTCTTCTCTGTTTGCACCTGCGCCAGGGTTCCGTTGTGTGCTGTGGGGCGCTGCAGATGCCTCTCTGAGAAGGAGGATTCACATTCACTCTCAGAGCCGTGTCGCTATTCTTCATGTGTCATAAATTGGGGATTTCAACTAATCTACTTTTGCAAAGAATTGTGTATGATCACTAATTCGTTATAAAGCTAATGAAGATGAGTTTAGGGGAATTCAGACTGTGACGCAGGGATTAGGAATTCCAATGGAAAATGGAATCTTTGCGAAGTTTTTCACATTTCATTAGACGATAAATTTTGGAGTGAAGTTTTATATACTTATTTGCTACTAAGTATATTCCCAAATATCAAGGTTAATAAACACTTATTAAAATAACGTATCAGGAAACGGTAATATTTTTACATAATACAGTTCTTTGATTACTATGCTTATTGCAACAGATATTAGCCAGCAGCCTCCTAGGTCTTCTTTTTAATGGGAAGTCTTTTTTTTTTTTTTGTAACAGGACTGAAAATAACATTTTAAATTTATCTCATGCAGTTTTATTAAAGTGACTTAAGAGCATGCAGGCATTATTTTTTAGTTAACTCTCCTTCCGTATTGTATTTTTAATTTTGTCTCCCTCTGTGTTGTATTTTAAAATTGGGGACCTATTGGTATATACTCCAAGAGCATTTCGTTGACTGTCTTGAGGAATTTTTTCTCAGATGAGACAGAAATTACTGTGCAGCTTCTGTCAGTATTAAAAGCAGATGAGCCGAATTTCTCGTGCTGTACTGAAGGTGATACTCGACATAGCTGGTCTCTGTATTATTTTATATACCCATCGACGTGTCTTTTTCGTGAACGCTCTCTACCCCAGACACAGCCCTAATGCTGAAGGTTTACTCATGTTGTCTTTTCTTGGTCATTCAAATAACTGTGGCCAGTGGCGGAAGTACCCCGCTTTCTTTTGGAAGGTATCGCCATCAGAGAGTCGGCCAAGGTCGTCGACCGAGCGCAGCGGAGAGTGCTCAGGGGCGTCGACGACCTGGACTTCTTCATCGGGGACGAGGCCGTGGATAAGCCCACCTATGCCACCAAGGTGGGCTCCGGGGGACCCGTGTCCCGGCGAGGGGCTGGCAGGAGGCGGGGCGTGGAGCGGCGGCCGTGGGTGGCGGGCGCTTTTCTCGGGTGCAGAGAGAGGCTCGTCGCCGCTGGAAGGG
>NW_006442110.1:548009-572294 GCF_000325575.1 Pteropus alecto | reverse complement strand
TTTTAAGTATCTTCGAGCTGAACCTGAGGATCATTATTTTTTAATGGTGAGTGACAATCCAAGAGGAGCACATCCCTGCGAATTCCTAATTGTTGAGATTTTAAACTCGGGATCCTCTTCCCTGGGGTGCTTTTAATTCCTGCTAAAGCGGTTCCTATGACTCAGGTGCTTCTGGGACAGAGAACAGGAGGCTCAACAAAAATGCCCAAAACCGAAAGGGGCGGGGTGTCTCACTCTCCAGGGCGGCCGCCTCGGGTTCTGGGGCTCACACAGTGGCTCCCCCTGGCCTGGGTGCCAGCCAGCTCAGAGCGTCTGGTGTTCGTTCCCTTGGGCCCCAGGTGGCTGCCCAGGCCTCTGTCACCTCTTGATATATTTGCTTTCGGAGGAAGAAGCACTTAAGATTCCCAGAAACCTCCCTAGCAGATTGGCCCATGCCTGACTTGGTCACTGGCCAGCGGAGCTGCCGGCAGATTTAGTGGTGAACCTCACCCATGGGGCTGGGAGGGGCCATCTGATCACCTGGCCCGGAGGGTCAGCGCCTAAACCGGCCTCCAGCAGCAAGGGCGTGCAGGGAGGCACCAGCTTGGGAGGGACCCAGCCATGGGCTTCCATGCCCCTGAGGTCACTGCGTGACTCTGGATTTGCTTATTAGCAGAGGAAACAGATCAAGAAGTTATTTTGCCAGGGTTTCAGTCTTACTGCAGGTAAACTTGAGCTGAGTTACGGGCCCTGGTTATGCTGCGTAACCCTGTGCAGACCCAGTAAGCGTTACAGAGGGTGAGGACTGTGTCTCTGTTATGGGATCTGCTCTAATTGTTCTGCCCTTTACGATGCGTTTTCTTCGATCAAATGCTCTTTTTAAGTTAGAATTAATCGTACGGACAAAACGCTTGCTTCGTAGAGAGCAACTGCCTGTAACATAAGCTGCGTATTAAAACCTACACAAGTGAGTTCTGGATTTTTTTCACACAAACACACTGTGAAATGGTCCCCGCCACATCCAATTGCATAATTCTTTCTAATGCTAAGTACGGAGTATTCTTTAAAATTATCTGGAGTAAACTATGTTATCCACAAGGCTGTCGTGATGGTGGAATCTACATGTTTCATATCTATTAAAGCAAGTCCTTGACAGCGCTCTGGTCTTTTTTCCTGCCTGTATCTTCACAAGTAGGAATCGCCAAGTATGAGTACTGTGTGTTACAGAGCGCTGTGTATCCTGTGCATCGACAGTGGTTTATGTAAAATAATGGAGCCAGGGAACCGACAGTGTGTCTGAGTGGCTTTGTCTTTGTAGCCAAAACAAAGCACAGATTCCCACCTGTCACACTTGGCCTTTTTCCTTCTCCCGCACACACGTAACTACCTGTTGGGTAGGATTTGGGAGCAGGCGCCATCCCCAGCTGCGTGCTGCTTTCTGCTTCAGCTTTCTGTGCCCGGAGTTCTTTCTCTTGCTCCACTTGGAGGGACGCCAGGACTCGGGCCTGTGGAGCAAGCGCACACCGCCAGGACCCAGCCCACAGGAAATTTTTCCTAAAATTTTTTTTCCTGATTTAGCTGGCATATATAATCTAGTTAGATGAAACCACTTGCCAGGAATGAATTGGAAGTGTTTGGTGTGAATATGGAAAAGCTAAAGTCCGTTTGCCAAAAACGAGTATCTGCAATGAATGTTCAAAAAGAATCAAGTTTATTAAGGCAAAGATAAGGAGATATTGTTTTATATATCGTGCTTTGATTTCCGCAAGCCCGTTCTTTCTGCGGTGTGATTGAGGAAGGGATGAAGTGGGAAATTCTTCCGGGTTTCTGCCCTTAATCATCACTTACTGGAAAGGGCAGAGGAGTGACGCAGGTGCGGGTTCACGGCCCAGTCGTGGACGTTAGCTGGAGATGTCGCTGGACTGCACACAGACAGGGGCTTCTCGGTGCAGAGTCTGCGAGTCGTGGATTCTACGCCCCTCAGTGGCTCGCAGTGTTCTTTCTGACCGCTGCGACCAGACGTCTGAACATGCAGGGTGCATGCAGCGAGCTCGTTACAGCTCATGTTTTTCGAGACGTTTCAGAGACTCGGCGCACACTGTTCGTGAGGACCGAGTAGGTGGCAGGTGGGACCCCACGCTTCTCCAGGACGGCACTGCCCATGGGACAGAGTCGGTGATTTAGAAGTTCCACTCTTCAGTGGAAAATGAGTTATGACGTCAAGAGAGATTTGTTAACTTTTTGAGTGTAAATCAAGCAAGAAAGAGCAAACAGCACGTGCTGCTCAAGAAGGCCCAATAACTAGGACCTTTGATGTCCAGGAGCAAGAAAGGGACGTCCGAGCTCCAGGGGCGGGGGGAGAGGGAGAGATCAGGAGGGAGGGGAGAGAGCCAGAGGCAGAGAGGGAGGACGAGGGCGAACGCCCCTCCCTTCATTGTTTGGTTCCATTCGGGTTCAGTGGATTGGGTGACCTGTCTGCGTCGGTGAGGGCACAGCTCTTTTCTCCGGCTGCTCAATGCTCATCTCTCCAGAACAGCCTCCCAGACTCATCAGGTGCAGTGTTTGCCAGTAAGGTGGCCGTCCCTTGGCACGCAGTGAGCCTCGCGTGTGGGATGCCGGGACTTGCTGCGATGGTGCCCTTCCCGGTTCTCGCAGATGAGCGGGGCCTGCGCTCTCCGGCGTGGCGGCCTCCAGCCAGTGCGGGCGTCGGCTTCCTTGGGTTTGCTCCGCTGCTTCTGGCCCCTGTGCTTTCCAGCTTCCAGTGCGTGGTCGCTCCTCCCCTGTCCTCCCTTCCGTGAGGACTTAGGTTTTTAAAAAGGTTTCTTTACTGTAGTTAGAGAGGGGGGTGGGGTGGGGCAATATTAGGTACATGTGTTCAGTTTACTTTCTTTATCCCGAAATATGGATCAGTTTTTATGGTACTGCTTAATTATTCATTGCTGAATCAATACCAGATGATATTTTACCATTGTTACGAATAAAAATGTTTACATAGCTTGTATTTATGTGATGTTTTAATCATATGCTTTAGTATAAAAAAAATAAAACTCGATACCTCCAATTTAGAGCCTGTTATAAATAATGGCTTGGGAAACTGTTATTTAAATTGGTCTCCTAAAGGAACAATTACTGGTAGTAAACATAGAAGAAATGGAGGGTTGAGGAAGAAATGGATTTATGATTATGGTTCTCAGACCCATCGGGATATGCTCTTAATAATGCTGAATCTGATGCAAGAACCAGAACTTAATTATATTATAAACGCTCCTTAAAGGGAAGTGTGTAGGTTTTAATGTAAATCCTTCACAGATGGTGAATTGTTTGGTTGCAAGTAATAGAAGTGTAAAAACGGTAGTTTAAACTCAGGGGATTTATTGTTCTTAAATAAATGTATAGGAAGGGGGCCAGTGCGGATGTGGCAGCTCCCCAGCGTCATTGGGGATCTCCGTGCCCTGCTGTCCTCAGCACAGGCTTTCACCCTAAGAATGCCTCATGGTCACAAGTTGGCTACTGCAGCTCCAGTCTTCATCTGTGTGTTCCAGGAAAGAAGACGGGGTGAAGGGCAGAAGGGAGTCACTTGTATTCGCTGATGATTTTAGTACTGATAACTCACTTTCATCGAGTTTTCCACATGCCGGGGGCTGCTGTGAGCACTTAGACCCCTCACGTCTTTCCGGCTCTATGAGATAGGTGCTAAGCACGCAGGGAGAGAGGAAATTACTTCCACATTTAGGAAAGTGGAATGCCAGGGCTTGGCCCGACGGACGCGACTTTGCGCTCGTCTTAACCGTGCTGGTATGGCATGCTGCTGTGTGACAGATCGGTTTGGTCTTAGGTCAGCTGTTCCACTTTGTTATGCTTTTTGTTTTTAGCATGTTTTATTTATGTATTAATTTTTTAAAACAGATTTGGTTTTCTCTTTCTATTAGGTGTGTGTTCTTCCTAGTAATTTTTTTTCACATAGTTTACTGTAACTATAATTTTATATATTTACCCTGCATTTGTTTAGGGGTGATTAACTCCTTCCTGCTGTGATTTGTGACTCGGTTGGCACGTGTGCACATTTTCTTACCTTTTCTGCCACTTGCTTTTGATTAGCAATGTTACTAAACTTATTCTAATATTACTATTTATCGCTTTGTGTATAGTAATGTCTCCGATGCTGTCTCAGTTTAGAGCAGTATCTTGATCCCATCACAAGAGGATATCAGTGTGTTTATATTTTCTCTGTCTACATATCAACTTGATATTATTTCTGCTGGTTCAATTTATGACATTTACATCCTGGTCTGTGAATATGATTCCCAGAAAAGAAAAACCTTTTATCTTACATCTTAAATGGATTCATTGCTCACCGTAATTCTTTGGCTATACTTTCTGCATTCTTATTTGGCTAAAATTTATCTTCTAATTGTTAATTCATGCAGAGTTCACGGGCACCAAATTCTCCAGGTTCTCGTATGTTTAGATATACTTTGTTTTCGCAACATACTTGATTGACAGTGAGGCCAGATGTGGACCGCTTGGGTCCTGCCCTCTCACTTTAAGACTGAGTGTGGCCCGCGCGCGGGTGGTAGAGGAGGCGAGCTGGCGGCGGCGTGGCGGGGGGCCTGAGCAGCAGGCGAGTTTCCTGGGCTCTGGAGGCCCCGGGTCGGAGACGAAGGTGCGGGCAGGGTTGGGGTCCGCAGAGGCCTCTGCCCTGGGCTTGCCCCGCCCCCGCCGGTGGCCGTCCGTCTCGCAGACTGC
Source organism: Pteropus alecto (assembly GCF_000325575.1). Lineage (NCBI taxonomy): Eukaryota > Metazoa > Chordata > Mammalia > Chiroptera > Pteropodidae > Pteropus > Pteropus alecto. The sequence goes on along the minus strand of NW_006442110.1, from coordinate 567,569 downwards.
GTGTGGCCTCCTTTCCTGCGCGGACAGCGGTCCTGTTGGTCAGGCCCACCCTTGAGACCCTGGGCAGGCAGCCCCGCTTGACGGCCCGTCTCCACGTGCGCTCACACTTGGGGCGGGGGAGCAGGGCGTTTTTTTAGTTCTTGGGGGCACAGTTCAGTCCACAGCAAAGGTAATGTGCACATTTCCTGGATAAGGCCCGCAGGGTTTTTATTTATTCTGTTTTTCTTTTGCAGCTTTAAATATGTGCGGTTTAGCCATACTTACTGACATGGAAAAATGCACAACATATTGCTGAGTGACAAAAAACAGGTTTATTTATTCTTTTTATCTTTCTTTAATTCTGTCATTTCATCCTATCTGATAATGGTTATTGTCATTAAATAGATAATTGAATTTTTTGAAATGTCTTCATGATTTTCAGCTGCTTCGTTTTTATATTTTTCTGGGTATGAGTCTTTTGTCTGCCATTGGTTTTTCCCATTACTTTTCTCTCTTCTTCTCTTTTTCTTTTCTTTTTTTCCAGTATGGTCTTTGGCTGTTTCTTTGAGCTCTTTCCTCATCTCTGAATGAGGAGCATTCTTCCTGGACTAGCTGTGTGCGTGAGTTTAGGCCGGGGTGGCGGGGGCAGGGCAGTGTCTGGGGGAAGCTGCTTCTGCCCTGGGGTTTTCTGCCTTGCAGCTGATGGCGGCGATGTTTGTCGGACCTTGTTTTCTGTACTCTAGTGGCAGGTGGGGTTTGGGGAAGCTTCTGCTCAAACTTAGAGTTTCTCGCTCCACACAAGGGCTCATCGATCGCCTTTGCTCCTCTTTGGAGAGCTCTGTTGTCTCCCCGGGATCTGAGGTCACTGGTGCTGTCTTGGCGCCTTTACTCACCTCGGTCGAGTTTCTGTTGCCCCTGGCAACTTGCTGCAGGTCTGTGTCAGTTTCAGGTGTTCAAGTGTTATGTTATCAAAGATGGAGTTTCCCCTTCTGTAACTTCGTTCTTGTTTTGGGGTGGTTGCTAAGAGAGGGGTGTTTAGGGAGGTCTCTCCCATCTTACAGCTTTTCAGACCCTCAGCCAGATTTCTTTAATTACTCACTCTGGGTCTACTCTGTAAAATCAGGGAGCTGTACACAGGCCTAATTAATGTGCTTTCCGATTCACTTTTTCATGGTTCTGATGGGATCACACGAAGCTCGGGCGAACGCTAATGTGGTGACTTTTCTTACAGACAGAACCTCCGCTGAATACACCGGAAAACAGAGAGTATCTTGCAGAAATTATGTTTGAGTCGTTTAACGTGCCGGGGCTCTACATCGCAGTCCAGGTAAAAACAGCTGCTGTCTGGTTCCCAGACGCCGTAGCTGCCTGACAGGGAAGGAGTGGTCCAAAGACGTGTAGGTGTAGATCGTGTCGTGTGCGCTTCCTCTTCAGAATACACGTGTGCGTGCGCACACACACACACGTGCCCCTAGCCCACTCATCCAGACCAGGCTCTCCAAGCTCAGTTCTTTGGGGCGGGGCTGTTCTGTGCATTGTAGATGTTTAGCAGCGTCTCTGGTCTCTACCCACTAGAAAAAGCAGCACCTCCAGCCTCCCCTCTCCCAAGTGTGATAATAAAAATGGGATCAGACAGTCCCCAATGTCCCCTTGGGGATGAAATTGCCCATGGTTGAGAGTGTCCTAGCCCTACCAGCACAGAGTTTCTGAGTGTGAGGCCTAGTAATCTGTCTTAAAAACTCAAGTGAGCTCATCGCAGCCCGACCGTGGACCCACACTGGGAGCCAGTGGATTAGAAATCAGTGTTCTCATCCCATAGTAAAGCCCCTGTCTCACTGGCTTGTCTTTGCGAAAAATTGACTTATTTTATTGAGAACTGGACTCCTCCAGGTTCAGTGTGCAGAATCTGCATGTTGGCTGCAGGTTCAGTGTGCAGAATCTGCATGTCGGCTGCAGGTTCAGTGTGCAGAATCTGCATGTTGGCTGTCCAGGTTGGAATTTGAGTTTGGGGAGAGAAGATGAAGGAGAAGGGGAGGGGTTGCTCAGACTCACTGAGCGAGGAGGACCGTATGGGCTGAGTCTGAGGATGGGCTGCAGAACACGTCAGGACCATTTCCCCGGGCTCGTGGTGTCCGTGTCTCTTGTCCAGGCGGTGCTGGCCTTAGCAGCGTCTTGGACGTCTCGGCAAGTTGGCGAACGCACGTTAACAGGGACCGTCATCGACAGCGGGGACGGGGTCACCCACGCAATCCCAGTGGTAAGCAGACTACTCACCGCTTCATTCTGTAGGGCACCCCTGATTCAAGGTAAGGGAAGAAATGAAAAGAGAAAGCCCTTCTAGAAAGTCGCACTTTTAACGTCATAGCTGTGCATAGAAAAGGTAACGAGTTTTCAAACTAGGTACGTGAGAAAAAAAGAAGCCCAGCATCTGGGAGGGTTTACATTCGCAGGGGCAGCTTTAAACTGCTCCTGGAAAGGCAGCAGTTGTGTGGGGTCTCCCCGGCTCTGCTTGATCTGTCCCCAGGGGGCCTCTCCTGGATCAGGACCTGAGTGGTGGGGATGGACTCAACCAGGAGATTCGATTCACAGGTGTGGTGTACGACCACTTGAAGGGTTAGCTCTGTTTCCCGACAAGGTGCGGATGGCTTTAACCAGCTCACACTTGAGAGAAAATGCTTCTGGTTTTTAGAAATTTATTTTAAGGGCCAAGAAGGAGAGATTGATTATATATTTTGACTTGCAGAGTGCTCTGCAATGTCACTTTTTGGTTTTAAATTTCAAAATATTAGAGAAGTGATTTCTAATTTGGGCTTTAAGAGACAGCTTATTCCTTCCTTCCTTCCCTCCCTGCCTCCCTCCCTGCCTCCCTCCCTTCCTCTTTGTCTCTCTCTCATGAATTGTTTAAAATTGGTGTTTTGAAAATCAGTGGAACCGGCCCAGGCCCACCGTGGGGCATGCAGTGGAAGATGGGTCTTGCTCTCTTGCTGGTCACATACGCACATCACAAGCCCTTTTCTGCATATACAGGGCCCGTGGATGTATAGCTTTTTAAAATGCAAACTAGGGTTTTTTAAAACTATTTATTTCCTTAAACTGAAGAGATAGTCACTGTTTCATTTCAGGAAGTCAAAGGAATGCTGTACTAATGTGCTGTGCTGATGCTTTTAATCCTTAAAGGTCAGGATCTCTGGAGGGAAGGATTAGTGGTTGGTGTGTCACCAGTGAGGAAGGAAAAAGCCAGGTGCCTCCAGCCCCCTCCTGTGCCCCTGTCAGGGTGCCCTTTACAAGGGGACAGGAGGGACAGGGCCGGGTGGAAGGTGCTCTGCACGGTGTGCTCTGTGCTGGGAGCTCCTTCAAGCCAGTCCCAGACACTCATTTTGTGGATCACTGAGACAGGTCAGTGCCACTTGATGCGTAATACCAACTGGTGTCTGTGTTCTCCCTGAGGTCACCCCACCAAGGATCTGTGCAGACAGGGGCCCGAGGAGGGGCTGTGGGCCCTGCTTCCTTCCGTCCTGGCTGATGGAGGAGAAGGGAAAACAAGTTTCACGTGGCGTACTGGCCCGCGGAGCAAGTTGTTTTAAAATTTTTGTTTGTATCTTAGTTCAGTTTTTTTCCGTTTATAAAAATGACATTTGTACAAAGTTTGGATAAAATAGAGAAATGTGAAGAAGAAAATAAAATGACTCATAAACTCACCCAGAGAAGCACATCATATTTTGGTTGTACGGCCTTCCAAGCTCGTCCCTTAGGTGCACACGTGTTCACACTTTAAGCAAAACCGGAACATCCTATGTCTGGTTCTGCATTCTAATTGTATAGTATAATCCTAAAGTTATATTTTGCATAATGATAAATCCCTAATGTTTTTTTTGTATGGTGAACTATTCTGTGAAAAAATGTTTAGTAACCGCGTAGTGGCCCGTCATGCGGGTGTAGCATCATTCACCTATTTATTTTACTGTCGGGCCTGCAGGTGGTTTTCATGTTTCTAATGCTGTGGTGAATCTGATACGGATTTAACACCGGTTGAATTAATTTTAGAGAGTGATGCATAGAGTGTGGTAATTGTGAGTAGTTTGTTAGACAGCTAGTGCTGTGACTTTAAGTGGATCTTTACTATCTTAATTTGCACATATCTTTTATCTCCAACTTAAAGTATTTTACAAATAACTCGGACTCTGTGGAAAGGGCTGATCTGCTCTCACCTCCAGAAGCTGGGTACAACAGAAGGAAACGTGGGAGGGACTCGGTAGCTTGTCCTGGAGATTTAACTGGTGACAGTAGCTGGTAGTCGTAACCGTGAGAACGGATCCAGCTGTAAGTGGAAGCCAGCGGTCCGCGCCCTCTGTCCCACGTGGCTGTGATATGGGACCTGGAGTCTCCTCTTTATTGGCTGGAACTGGCAGGGCATCACCCGCCTCGACCGTCGGTGCCCATAGAGCAGGCTGGGGTGTGCCGACACCCGTGGCCGGTCGTGCCCGCAGGAAGGTTGATGAGGGGCCGGGGCCGAGCTGTGGGGCGTGAGCTCTTGGCCCCTTTCTTGGCACCGGCAGACGTGCTTCAGTGGCTCAGGAAGGCGGCTGAGCGACAGTATCCGACCTCCTGCCCACGCTGGGCTCCGAGGGCAGAGAGTCCAGGCCAGCTTATCCATTGTCTCTTACACGTGCAACTCTCAGGACAGCAGACGGGCCCCCTCACGGAGAGCTTAGATGCCCAGCCGCGCTGTGTGCTGCACTGGTCATGGGGCGTCAGCTCAGTCCTGAGCCCCATGGCTGTTACTCGCCCCCGTAGTGGACAGAGGTGCCAGGGTGAAAGATGCTCACACACTCGCCACGGTCCCTCGGCCGGCAAGTGGGTTTGAGTCCAGGTCAGGCTCCGAGTCCTGCGAACTGCACCAAATGGCTACTTTTTTTTTTTTTTTAACGCCGACAGCACCTGGTATTCATAGGTGGCCTCCCATCCCAGGCCCGACCCAAATGGCTTTATAAATATAAGCAGGTTGATCTGTACTTGGCTTAACAGTTTATAGACAGGACTTGCTTCTTCTTGGGAAGGAATGAAGGACAGCATCACAGCATCACATCATCTGCCCTGACACAGCATCTCTGGGAATGAGCCGGCTGGTTTTCTCTTCACCTTCCTGAAGGAAGCTCTGCTCTGGGTCACGGTGGCGCCGTAGTGGGTTGTCTTAGGTGGGGTGGGTTCCCCGAGTGCTGCTCTTCATGCCTGGAGGCTGGGCCACCCCCAGGCCCCTTACCGGCCTCCTGCGCCCGTCCTCGCAGGCAGAAGGCTACGTCATCGGAAGCTGCATCAAGCACATCCCGATCGCAGGGAGAGACATCACCTACTTCATCCAGCAGCTGCTGAGGGACCGGGAGGTGGGAGTCCCTCCTGAGCAGTCCCTGGAGACTGCAAAAGCCGTTAAGGTAAAACCCGACGGGAAAGGGGCCGGTTTGGAGGTGGTGGGGGGAGGGAGAGACGGTATCTGGACACTTCCCCTTGCTGCCAACACGCCCGCTCCCGCCTTCCTCCCTCTCCCTGAGAATGGGGGTCTCTGTCTGCTTCCCACTTGAGTAAGGGGCTGACAGACTGACAGCCGCCTCCTCGGGCCCTCACCTGCAGAGCTCCCCGCTGCGAACGGAAGCATTTTGTTGGAGCCTAACTAGAGAGAGCTTTCAGTGAACTGAGCGTGTCCTCTGCGTGCTTCCCGTCTAGGACAAGGAGCTGAGAGCAGCGGCAGTGGCGTTAGGTATCCGTGACGTCAGCACTCAGACACGGTGCCGGCACCTGTCGTGTGTGCTTTGTACCCCGAGAACTACAGCTCAGAGGCGTCTGTGCCAGGACCTGGACCATGAAACAAAACCCGCCTGTGTTTGCTAGAAAAGTCACAGGGCGTTTTACAATTAAATCATTGGATTAGAATTAAAAATGGCTTATTGGTCTTTATTTAAATGTCCACTTGGTCTGATCCATCAGTTTGGTTTTCGTGTGACTAGGTACACAGAAGTTGACAGACACTTTTTAGAGGAAGTTGCCAGGTTGCAGAAGCAGGGTGACTTTTCTTAGAATGCAGGAGACCCCGAGGGATGCAAGGGTAAGTTCTGCGCAGGACAGAGAAGGGTTTGTCTGGGGAGAATTTCAGTGCGGGGTGTGACCTGTGAGCTTGAGCATCTCCTTTTTCACGGGACAGTCAGTTTTGAGCAGCAGAGGAAGTAGGGGGAGGTGACCCTAACGTCCCCCCACGCCCTCCTCCCGGCCAACTGCCCAGTGACTGCGGCTGCAGGAGGGGCGCAGCACAGGTGACTCCCGGGTTCGCATGGCGCTCTTGGTGAACACAGGTATTCTCAGGACGGCTCCTGCGACGCGAGCCGGTGGCCGGCTGCCCACGGTGCCGACTGCAGCCCCCGGGATGGGCTCGCCCAGTGGTGACTGCTGCGCCCCGGGCAGACCCGCGGAGCGCGCAGAGGTATCAGGAGACTTCTCTTCAGAGCGAGCGCTCCCCAGGATCTCCCCGCTTCCTTCCTGTGCCTGCAATGCCACGCCCAGTCTGTGAGAAGTGGGGCCCGGAGTGACCTCTTGTCCTCGCTGCCCAGGGCTCCGGTGGACGAGTGCCGTGACCCCTCTTCAGTGATGGTTCCCGGGCGTAGTGACCCGCCGCCAGGCTGCTCTCTGGTCCTCATGGCGCATTCGCCTCGCTCGCTGGCTGTCTGGGCCGTGGTTCGGGCCCTGCCGTGGGAGCCGGCCCGTCCAGGGCGTGCTGGGGGGCAGCAGAGGCACCTCGTGTGCTCCCCAGACCGGCCACCCTGCTGGTAGTACCGGCCCCACTGGTTCCGGTGAGGGCAGGGATCCCGCGGAGAGCGATGTGGCCTCCCCTGCACCGCGTTGCTGCCGTGGCTGTGTGCTCTGGCGGGCCTGGGGCAGTGCGGGCCGCGGCCCACAGCACCCTCGCAGCCCGAGCCAGCACCGAGGCCGCTGCCGCTGCTCTCCACCGCCTCGCCCAGGCCTTTGGCGCCATCGCCGAAGCTGGCCGGCGTGCCGCGAGACCGACCAGGCCTCTAGGGACAGCTTAGCGTTCCGTCTGCAGCCTGGGAGATTCTGAGTCCAGCCCACCCCCTGTGTCACACGTCTGCCCAGCACTCATAGCCTTGCTCGATGACATTGAGGGCGATCAGATGTGTCCAGGGATGCTAGGAAACTAAGCTTCATATCATGAAAACGCCTTCAGAGGTCCTTGAGTGAGCACGAGCTGCCTGCCCTCCTTGCCAGGGGCCCACGTATGCAAGGAGCGGGCCTGACCGAGCAGCCGAGGCCACCGCGGGGTCGCCGCGGCCATTCAGAGCCAGTGCGGCTGGCGTTCTGAGTGGAGGGTGACGGGCCCTCGTGTGCTCGGTTGTGAGTCAGCCTGGCTGCTTGGTGGGTCTTGCTCCGTGTGTATAGGGCACCCCCTCCACCCCTAGTGCCCGCAGGAAGCTTACATTCCGAGCTGGCACTCAAGGCCACCTGCCGCTTTGCTGAGATTACTCTCAGGACAGATAATCGACCCAGAGGTCCCCACCAGGCATCCCCGGGTGCAGAGGGAGCACTTCGTGTACATCAGGCCGGTCGTGGTGCCAAGGCGAACACATCAGCAAGCCTCGTCCTCCCTGCGTGTGCTTTTCCTTTTTTCCGTGACTCCTGCCACCTTGTAATGTGCCATACCATCTGCGTGTTTATCGTGGACTCTCACCCAGAGCGTGGGAGCCAGCGGGCGGGGGTCTGTGTGTGTTTTGTTCACTGTGGAGCTGGCGATGGTGCCGTCAGACTGCGCGGGGCTCAGGACCAGCGATGGGCGGGGGTGGCGTCGGGATGTCGTCTCCTGCATTCAGGGTTGGGCTGCAGTGCAGGTCTGCTGGTCCTGAGCTGGACAGCAGTGAGTTCAGGGGGCGGAAGAAGGAAAGAGATGGAGACGAGATACTTAGTAGACACCTTGAAGCATTTCGGATGACACGGCAACAAGTTTGATGCAGTCAGACTGCGGTCAGCAGCTGAATTGCAAAGAAAGCAGATTTATGCATCCAAATCCAAGTGCGGCCGTGGGAGACGGCAGAATGGGGGGCCCGACAGCCCACCCACACGGGCTGAGGCGGGGGGCAGGGCTCATCGCGGGCTGTGCCTAACGGCTCTACCTAATGCTTGGGGCTGCTGGCTGCTTGTCACGGGGACGAGGCTCTGGGCATTTGTTAATGCCCGGCGTCTTCGTGTGTGTGTGCAGGAGAAATACTGTTACATTTGTCCTGACATAGTCAAGGAGTTTGCCAAGTATGACGTGGATCCCCGGAAGTGGATCAAGCAGTACACGGGGATCAACGCAATCAACCAGAAGAAGTTCGTTATAGACGTCGGCTACGAAAGGTTCCTAGGACCTGAGATTTTCTTTCACCCAGAGGTGAGTGTGTTGAAATACGGCATGCATGGAGCAATACTGCCACCTTGCGATCACTTCTCAGTGACCGTCACTGAGCAAGTCGGCCGCCGTCAAGTGGGCACATGGCATAGACAGTTACGGCCCCCTGTGCGGTTTGTCTGCTTGATTGTTTCTCTTTACCTCTCCAAGACTTGATTACCTGAGTAGTTAACAACTGAAGACACCAGAGTGCTGAGGGAGAAGGTATAAGAGCTATAGGGGGTAATGGCTTGAAATTGACCTCACACTAACGTGAAAACTAAGCTCGGGACCAAGTGCACGTGGCTTCTGTACACGAGTGGGATGACATACGTTTCCGTCCTTGGTGACATCCTCCCTGACCCCAGTTTGTAATACATGGCCCTTGCTGCCCTCTAGTTGAAGCATCTGTCTGAAGACTAACCTTTCCATTAGTTAGCTGGTCTGTAAGAAAACACAGCTATCATCATTTTAACTGGCAGTCACAAATAATTATTACTTTTGTAGAAGCAGTAATAGGCAACAGTTTAAGGTTTAAATGCAATTTATTTATAGTTTGGTATATTTTCCTGCCTAATTCAGTTTATATTCAATAGGTAGGTTGCAAAATGCTGCCTATTTTTAGATGTGTGTATAACTATTTTGTACAGGGAAATAGCACACAATGTGTGTTAATATGATGTAAAATATACTCATTCACACACGTCTTTGATATTGATTTGAAATAGACATAAAACTGACCATGTCCGGTGAGCAGCTGGATGTCACCTTCTTTCTCTCTTGACTTACTATACATTAATGTTTCTCTTGATTTTAAAAACATTTCAATGTAATATAATTGAATTATTTATTCTTTAGCTTATTTATTCGGACAATTGAACCTAAGTCTGTTTACTCAGTAACATGAAGGATATCGTGTTGATAGTTTCATTTTAAAGCCACTATGCAGTGATCTTTCATTGACTATGATTGTTTTTTAAATATCTGGCTAATATTTTTTATAATACTAGTATTCGTAAGTGATATGCTCATCATACATTCATAGTGTTTCTCATTACGCATCACCTACATCACGTCCATGCTTTTTACAATCTCTTATTGGCATGATTCATTGTGTGTTTGTAACAGGGCTGGTCTGCCCTTGTTACTGTTCGATGTTTTCTGCTCACTGAACCCACACATTTCATCTCTCGAGCGGACGGTGTGTTTGTAACAGGGCTGGTCTGCCCTTGTTACTACTGTTCGATGTTTTCTGCTCACTGAACCCACACGTTTCATCTCTCGAGCGGACACATGTCATCATCGCTCCATGCACATCGTCACATGGGATTCATTTGACATATTCATTCCCACGTGAAGTTTTTAAAGGTGTAGCAGATTCTAGATTTGTCAGTTACTTTAGAAAAAGTTCTTGTTTTGTCTCATTGAGAGAAACGTGCAGTGTTTCTTTTCCGTTCATGTGAAATCTAGTTTGCTAACCCGGATTTCATGGAGTCCATCTCGGACGTCGTCGACGAGGTGATACAGAACTGCCCCATCGACGTGCGTCGCCCGCTGTACAAGGTACGAGCCGCCCAAGCGAGGCGCCTCAGCCTCGGCCCACCGTCACGGCCACCAGCACCTCACGCAGATGTGCCCGCCCCGCCTCCTGTCACGGGGCTCGTCGAAGGCCTGTGTCATGGCAGAGTGTTTTCCTTGGAGTGGGGATGACTTAAAGGTTTGGGACTATGACTCAGTTAACTAGACGTATTTAACTTGCGTATTCGAGGATCTCTTATTCTTATCTGACAAACTGTGTTTTGAATCGGACAGTCTTAACTATGCATGGCGACCGAGAGGTAAAAATGGTACTTCGTCCCGCGCTCTCGTGAACTCCACTGGTCTCGTTTGGTGCACGTTTAGGGTCAATTGCCAGTGTGGTGTTGCCGGAAAGACGTTAGAGCCTGCAACAATAGAAAATGCTCGTGGAACATTTTTTTGGAGATTCTTTGATTGCAGGGAATTTTCAAACTTGAATCGAGGAGAAGCTGGTCCGTGTAATTACAGGTGAAGGGAAGTATCGCTGGTAGGCAGATGCTGAGAGTAGAAAGTGAGGGCGAGTTAGCCCCGCTTCGTCTGTACTCTGCGGGCGCGGTCACCCCGCCAGCCCCGGCCTCCTCCCTGACTCATGCCCGGGCAGCTGCGTCGGACCGAGGGGCGAACCGGGCTCAGTGAGAGGCCTCGTTTCATATGTACGATGGGACGCTGCGCAGCCTTTACAAGAGTGAGACAGATCCGTCTAGACGCAAATGAAAAGATGTCTGCAGCCTGTACTGTCAAGTGCCAGCACGTCGTCAAGTTTACACGGCGTTGCTTCATTTTGTGTGAAAACAGCGCACGTGTGTATATTCACGAAAAAGTTTCGAACGACATGTGCTACACGTAAAGGATCTTTGGGGCTTGGAGACGGATAACTTTTGTATTCTATTTTTTGTTTTAAAATAGTTTAAAGTTTTATAGTTAAAAAGTGTTATTTTTCTTATCAGAAAAAGTATTCTCATGTAGACAGCTTTTTATGGGTGAACACAGATGATAATTCTGTTTTTATTTACTGCATATCCGTAATTAAATACCTCTCTCTTCCAATAAAATCCGCAAGAAAAGGAAACCAGAGACGGATTGGAGCGTTCATTCAGGACAGTGGCGCGTCTCCTCTCCCGGCCGCTTCAGCCTCGCTGGACGGTGGCCCTGTCTCGGCCGCGAGGACACAGGGCGAGGCGCACGGGACGCGAAACTCCGGCCAGCGGGCAGGGACGGCTCACGGTGGGCCTTGTTCTCACCCGACACGTCGTTCACTCTCAATGGGTTTATGGGATTCTTGAAGTGGAGCTGGCCTTGGACATAGTGGTGACTGGGCCCTTTATCTAACAGACGACACAGCCCCTGAGGTGGAGAGAGGAGGCAAAACGGGGTTCCGGGTGAAATGCAGCAAACTGGCCTTAGACTTTTTTGGGGGTCCTGCTTGTCCAGGTCACTTGTCCAGGATCCCCTGGAAGAGTCGGCCTCTTGTCTCCCGCCGGGTAGGGCGTCCGCTCCTTCCTGTTTGACTAGTAATTCCACTGTGACGTCGTCGTCAGTGTTGGAATTATGATGTTATGAATAACACTGTGCTAAGTGTGAAGTCAAAACAAAGCAATATGCACGGCCCCTGCCCTCGAGAGAGCTCTATGAAATGGTAAGACAGGGCAGGCACGTGAGAACGACGCGCAGCACGGGCCACACGCGCACGTGCGTGCAGCTGTGGTGTCGGCGTGCGGCGAGAGTGAGCGAGGCTGCGTTCGTGTGCTGGCCGTCACCTGCTGCCCTGTGTTTGGAGGGGCCGTCTCGGGCGCTGGTGAGGTGAACGCAGCAGGTCCCTGTGAGTCGCTGGCCGAGGACGGGAGAGCGGGATCCGGGGCGGAGAAGCGGCAAGGAAGGTGCGGGCGGCTGAGGTCACCCAGCGCGGCTCAGCCCACAGGCACGGGGCGCCCGGCGTCGTTCAAGTCCAGCGTCTCTGTCAACCCTGTACTTAGGAAGTTGGGGAAAATGACTGACTTTCTACATGTAATATTTTTAAATGATAAGAAATTTAAAATTTGCTTTTTTGTGTGGTTAAATGCTCTGCAGGTGTTTTATTATTGTTGTTCAGAAACAATCTTGAGCTTCTCCAATTGTGATCAGATTCTATTTGAAGAAACCATGTTTCCGCAGGCTTTTACAAGCTCACTTATTAACCTATTTCCCGTTTAGAAAAAAAAGTGCCGTTCGCGGCCAGCGTTCATTTAATTTTCCATAAACACGCTCTTTGAGGCTGAAGCGAATCTGACTGGTGTTCAGTGTGAAAATAAAATATAAAAACCATCCTTGGGGTTATTTCTAAACAGAACTTGTCTGTCTTCCTGATGAAACAGAGAGGTGCACATAAACCGATGCGCCAGATGCATCGTCAGTGACGACTGTTCGAGAACGATGTTCACGTCACGCATAGGGAGGCCACGTTTTCTAGGATGTCACGTTTTCAGCGACCGAGAATTACTGTGTTTTGTAAATGGGATCGCCAGTGCTAAAAACAGAATGCGATAAATAGAATGACGTCGTCTGTTCCCAAAGACCATCGATACACCGGAGCGATGCGAACATAATGGTGAAAGCGAGGTGTTCCGTGGCAGACTTTGGGGTGAGGTCGGGCTGTGATCCGCGAGTTATCTCGGGGTGAACGCCGAGGCCACACGTGCCGCTCGCGAGTATTCTCAGGGCAAATAGGTGCAGTTTATTTGGGGAGTGTTTATATGTGTGCAGACTGGCCTGAACTCCTTCCTCACAGCCATCTCGGAGGGAGGTGGCCCGAGGCACCTGCCCGCCGGCACCGCTGTCTGCTGAGGCCGTTACCGCAGGGACTTGGATGGGCACTTAGAACGCACACGTCACTTCATCCTCCCACATGTCTGTCGAGGCTGATAACCTCCTCCTTTGCAGATCGGAAAACTGAGTGTCAGCAGGTTGAGAGCTACGTGAAGTCACGTGGCCGCTCAGTGAGGTTTCGAGGGCTTTCTCCACGTCTGTGAACCCTCACGCCTGGCAGGTATTTAAACTGAGGAAAGGCGAAGACTCCAGAGAGGGGGCCCTGTCCTGACCGCCTCCCCAGGCGGCAGCCTTCCCTGTGGTCTGGAAGGGTCCGGCGTGGCCCACCCGGTCGTCCGCTGCGTGGGCCGGGCCGTGCGCGTTCCTGCGGGAGGAGCCTCTGCAGCCTCGCACGTGGTCCAGCATTTAGGGGGTCACCGGAGGAGGCCTGGACGTGGGGAGCTGGCCATGCTTTCCTCTGTCGTGCAGCTAGGCTCTTCCCTGTGGATGGAGGAGTGACAGGTGGGACTGCACCCCTTTGCCTCCTTAGAAGCGGTCCCAGTGGACCGGAATGAGTCATGGGGAACACCAGCCCTGAAATCTCTGGGACCGTCCCGTGGGGGTGCCACCTGGGACATCGCCTCACCGGCCCCCTCGGGGGCAGCCAGCTGTCAGTCCACCTCTGCTGCGGAGTCACAGACTGCTCGGCTGGTGCCCTGCTGACTCGGCTTCTGGGAGCTGTTGCGAGCGTCCCAGGCAGGCCCTGCAGGCTGCTCCTGGTGCGTCTCCGCCGAGTGGCCTCGCTGTCCGGGTCACTCTATTTGGGTCCCGGTTTCTCGAATCCTCCTGAGTGTGGACATGAGCCGGTCACGGAAGGGACCTTCGACTTCCGCTCTGAGTCCGTGAAGTGCCGACGTGCAGGACCGTGGGCTTTCGGAAACATCTGAGCTCTTCTTCTCGGTGGGGGGCGCGGCGGCACCTCTGCAGCAGGCGCGGCCGCCCGGCCCTGAGCGCGGAGCTTCAGAGGCGCTCGGGCAGCGTCCTCCCTCTACTGCTCGCCGCTGCGCCATCGCCGTGTCCTCTGTCACCACGTTCCCCCTGCCTGCCAGGCCTGGTCTCCGCAGAGGTCCAGGCACCCGCCCCAGGCTTGGCGGCTGCTCAGCGGACCCGCGAAGAGGTAGGAAGCACGGGCCATGCCCAGCGAAACTCACGGTTGAAAATGGGAGGCAGCACATCTGTTGAGCCCTGCTCCAGGAGTGCAGATGCTGGGTCCCTGACCCCTCTCACCATGCACCGTCCCCGAAACCCCCACAGCCCTTACGTGGGCAGCTGTGGTGGCTGAATGGGCTGCAGTGGAACCCAGAGGCCAGCAGGAAGGAGTTCTGACCCAGCTCCTTGGCGCCGAGGGTCTGCTGTTTCTGGAAGAAGCCCCGCTCCACCCCACCCTGCCACGCCTGCTCCTAGAGGCGTCTGGACCCCGGGCCAGGACCTGGCACTTCCCAGACTCAGTCTGGGTGACCGCTAGTGGAGTTCCCTGTGAGGGAGCCGGTAGGAGGAGCTCACCTCATCCCCACCGAAAGCATCGGTCACCTTCCTGGTCGTGAGGTGCCACCTCACTCTGGGTAATGGACGGGAACACGGAGACGGCGGACGAGTGAGAATAAAAGGTGGCTTGGAAAATTTAGAATCTTTAAAAAAGCAAAACAACTGTTTTAGACGAAAGTAGCCATGACTAGTTTTTACTTCGGTCTGGCCTTGGAGAAGAAAGGTGCTTACAGGCCTCCCTTCTCGTTCAGCCTCTAAGCGGGGTGGAGGGGCCTGCAGGGCACTCGTAGGAAAGGCACATCTCGTAGGCCCGTGATGTCCCAGAAGCCCAGTCATGACGAGGAGCAGCTCGTTCTGAGCCCGGCTGCCCAGGGGCATCACCCCAGGGATTAAACGCACAGGTGTTGGGGTTCCTCCCCCGGAAATTCTGGGCCTGGCATCTGGATTTTAAAAGCTTCCTGGATGATTCTAATGTGCAATTAAATTGAGAACCACCGAGCTGGTTTAGCTGGTCAGCGTTTACTGATTTTTATGCTTCGCTCGAGGGCACAGCCAGTTTTCAGTCACTTCATAATGCAGCTGGATGTCTTCATTCCTGAATTCTCTTTATCCCTGTGCCTTCCAAACACAGGACACTGTTGTTGTTAAATTAGAGGATTTAAGTAAGTAGGAGAGGTGGTTCTTGTCTTCAAGAGCTTGTAAAAAGATAAAAGTAATACCGTAATAATTCTAATGGGAACCACTACAAGCTGAATGCCATTAAAGTGAATCATGCAAATTATGGTAATCGAGAGAAGGGGCAGATTGTGTTTAATTAGAGGGGCTCTGGAGAGGCTTCGAGAAGGGGGCATTTGAGCGGAGTCTGAGGGCTGGGCCTGCAGAGGTGGCAGGGACACAAGCTGGGGGTTGGGGGGCCTTAATGAGCAGAGACGGAAGTGGAGCGAAGGGCAGAAGTGTCAGGAGTCCGTCTGGGGCAGAGCCCAGCCTGGTGCTGGAGGCGGGGGGGACACACGGAGGAGGGCGTGGGGCCAGCGAGACCACAGTTTTGAATGCTCTTTAGCAGTGGGTTGGGAGTTGTTAAAAAGTCTTGTTCACTATGTTTGTCAAGCAGACGTAAATACATTTCGATGAAGTTCGAGGAATGACTCTCCTGTAACAGTATTGCCTGAATTGTGTGTGTATGTTGCAATTGGGCGTATATGTTATAATTTTTAAAAACTGCTCAGGCCCAACTAAAGTCACTGTTGGAAAGGGCAGGCAGCACATCTGCTGAGTCCCGCTGGGTGACCGGACAGGTAAGGGGTCTCTCCGGGAGTGCAGGCCCACGGCCCCTGCCCGTCACCACGCTCTGCCCCCGTGTCCTTTTAAATCAGGGAAGCATGTCGCACGTTAAATGTTACGTATATATAAGTTTTTATTCTTAATGTTGCATGAGTTCAGATGTCTGAGAAAGAGAAATAAATATTTCAAGATATCATTGATTTTTTTTCAACCCTTTTTAAAGTAGGTCTTTTACTCAGGTGGCATCCTGACTGGTCTAACACGTAGATAGATGAGAAGGTAGCTGGTCTCCGGCCGTGCCACCCTGAGCACGCCCGACCCCGTCTGATCTCGGAAGCTAAGCAGGGTCGGGCCTGGTTAGTACTTGGATGGGAGACCAGCCAGGAAGACCAGGTGCTGTAGGCGTAAAACATAAAAAATAATAAGGGATTGTAAGCTGACAAGTCCTGTCAGGTGCCGCTGAGGCCGCACAGGCTGCTGGGTGGGTTCTGGGTGAGGAGCCGAGCAGCCTGTGCGGGGAGTTCGGCAGAGGCGGAATTGCAGCAGTCACGAGGGAGCGGGGACGTGCCGACGGTTCCAAGACGCCTGCCATCCGTCCTTTGTCCCTGGCACCTGCCATCCGTCCTTTGTCCCTGGCAGTCAGGCAGCCGCCTCGGGCGCCCGAGGTTGGCCTCGCTTCCCGTAGGGCCACTGGGCGTGGACACAGCCCTCTCTTTGGGATGGTGGCTCTAACTCTTCTGGGTTGGGGTCTTTGGATTCAGTTCGAGAGTGGAAAAGCCTGAGTCCCTAAAACGAGAGCGTTTCAGGAGCAGAGCGCGGGGGTCAGCGCCTTGTCCAGAAGTGAGGTCCCGGCGGAGAATGCTCCGAGGGCTTTTCCTCTGCCTGCAGCGAACCCAGCACGTGGTAAAGTTACACAGGACGGCAGGCAGGTGGCACTGCGCCTCTGTCACACTGGGTCGAGAACGAGAATAGAGCCTCTAGCACGACATGCACTTAGCATTACCAGAATGGGAACTTTTGTTATTTTTAATGCCACGTTAGGTATTAATGAAATGCACTTATCACTAATACACACTTCACGTCTTTCTGACTCTGATTTGAGGTGATCGTCAGGTTAAGTGTAGTTTTGTGACGGTATGTGCTACGCTAACCTTTTATGAGCATGAAGACAGGACCTTTCTCTTTGCCACCAGGGAATGTTTGTGCAGCAGAGTAAAGCACTGTCGTGACTGTCGAGGGCCATCGAAAGCGCAGCCGCTGCCGATCTTAACGAGGCACAGTCGTGCCAGCCCTCCGGAGCTGCTCCCCTGGGAATGCCGCTCCTGCAGGCCTCCCCTGGCGTGGGACGTCCCCAGCCAGCCCCGAGCAAGCCGTCGCTCTCCCATCTTCAGAAGCCCTGTCCTGACCTCACTTCCTTCCCGTGCGTCCCTCCCGTCCTCTGTGCCCCTTGTATCTCCCGGCACGTCCCAGGCAGGACCCTCCCTCGGGGCCGTCCCCACACCGCTGCTGTGTGAGTAGCACGGCTCGCCCACCTGGTATCGGGACCTGCAGTCACATGCGACGCAGTCACCCGCTGCCCCCCTGAGCACACCATCCTGCTGCAGGACACCTGCCTTCACCATGTCCCCTCTGCCTGGCTGACGCTGCTCCCAGTGCCCCCGCCGCCTCTTCCAGAGGTGTCAGGTCCGTCCCCAGCCCCTTCCGCGTCCTTCGCGCCCTCGGTGTTACCCCGCGGTCCTCGGTAGCTCCAGGAGACCCGGCTGCAGGCCTGCCTGTCCAGCGGCCGCCCTCGTCCCCACTGGGCGGCCCGAGAGGCCCTCAGACCCACGTACCCGAGCCGAGTCCTTCATTGTCCTCTGCAGACCGTCCTGCCTGTGGTTAACGCAGCTCCGCCCTCCAGGTTTTAGGCCAAAACCTTTGGAGATTGTCGTCTCGGCCCCTTGTTCTCTCCGAGCTGCTCACCAGCCCGGCGGGCGAGTTCTGTTGGCTCCGCTGTCAGAGCGCCTGGAAGCCGGCCATGTCTCCCGACCCGACCCGCTGCGGTCCGGGTTCGAGCCGCTCGCTTCCTGCCGCGGGTTTTAAAGTCGCACCCTGAGCCGCTGTCCTCACTCCTGAGTTAGCGTCACGTGGCAGTCCCATCAGGCCTGTGACAGAAGCCCGCCAGAGCCCGCACAGCTCCCCCAGATGCCTGCCCGTCCTGTGGGGCCGCACAGCCCCCCAGGACCGGGGCGCTTCATCCTGGAGCCCCCCGCCCTCGTCGCCTCCTCTCTCCTTTTGCCCCCCCTCCCCGCTCCCCACACCTGCGTAGGCCTGTGCCCTGCTGCGCCCCTTTCTGGAAAACTCTCCAGGTGTCTGCCTGCGTCTCCTTCCCAGCCCGTCTCGAATGCCATCTGCAGACGGCTTCCTGGCAGCCTGGTGCGCCCGCATCCACGCCCTGGGCCTCGCACTCCATTTCCACGTTCCTCGTGTCCGGTCCCCTCCCGGTGCTGCTCACCCTGGTGGCCTGGCCCGGCCACGTTCCTGTTTGTGGGCTGCGGCTCCCCGTGTGTGGTTGGGGTCTGTGCCGACTGCCCGTGCGGCGAACAGGGCCGGCCCGTGGCGGGTCCCTGGGCGTACTGCGGAGCGAGCGTGCGAGGGCGCGCGTGCCCCTCCCGCTCATATGCGGGGCAGGGAGGGGGTGCTGCTGAGCCAGGTTTGGGCACCGGCAGCTGTGGGGGGTGTGGCCTAGAGGCCCCCTCCGTGCTGCCCTAAGGAGCAGGGGCTTGAATAATACCAAGTCTAGGATCTTAGTGGAAAGTAGTTCAGAAGATGGGTTCAGTAAATATTTGTTAAGCCGTTAAACATGGACTTCAAGATCTGAAGAGGTCGTGTTGACCTGCGCTTTACAAACAGTGAAATAAAGCGGTGTAGTTTGTCATTCCCTTGAAACCGACGTTCGGTAAACAGCGTTTCGATGCTTTCTCTGTGCCGAGTTCTGCTGGGAGCTTTTTCCATAGACTCTGCTGCTGTGATAATCTGCCTCATGAGTCTTTTCCTTTTCTGTAATTAAGGGGTTTTAGAATATTAAAAGTTCATTATTTGCAATATCTTGTTTAAAGACTGGCTTAGAATATTTACCTACTCTCCCGCGTGGAGCTTGGTTAAGCTGCTGGGCTAAGCATTCGTGTTTCTGAGGTATACGATAATTAAGCGTTGTTGTTTTACTTGAGATGTGGTGGAAAGAATAAACGTGTGCGTATTTTCACATATTTCTCTCTTTTCGGTTTTCGTTTTTCCCCCCACTCTGAAAGTGAAACAAACATAGGAATAATAAACCCAAGCCAGTGACATCTCTGAGCCCCATTTAAACCGTAGGTGCCACTGTCACTTGGGTCGAAAGTAGGACATTCAGGCAGCATTTTAATGCTCGCGGAACACGAGTTAGGACACCAGTGTCCTTTGCCGGTGAGCGAGCTCGCTGCCAAGGCAGGCCAGCCAGGGGCCGTGATGGGGGGGGCGTCCTCCCCTCCCCCGCTCCTCCGGGGCCACCGGCTGGCCGTCCCCCTGCCAAGGCAGACTCTCAGCCGCGTCCTCTTCCCCAGAGATAACTGGCATGTACGTCTGAGGACGAGGGCCGCGGTTCGTTCTGGAATTTATTTCTTGTGTGTTTGCGCACAGGGCTGGCGTAGGGGCCAGGAGGCCGTGAGGTGAGGGTACGTCCATCTCCTTTCTTTTCTTTGAGTAAAAGAACTTTTCCACTTAAGTTTGAGTGAGGTGAGGAAGTTTTTCCTTGGTTAGTTATTATGACACTTAATTTTTGATTTCCTGTTTGCAGCGTGTGCCCTGCCGGTGGTAAGAATGTGTCCATTCCCTTTCCCTCAAAGTAACTTTATTTATTCACTTCTTTTGGGTGCAGTGAATATTTCGTTAACCCTGTGTAGACTGTAGACTCAGTAACCCCCGAAGCAACTTTAAAGGTCACAGTGCTTCCT
>NW_006442110.1:535458-547975 GCF_000325575.1 Pteropus alecto | reverse complement strand
AGACACAGTTTGCTTTTTGCTGTATTAGGAGATGTTCACATTAAAAACAAGGCCTTCCAGCACGGGAGGCAACACGCATTTATTTGAGATCAAAGAATCGCTCTTCGGGAAGCGCCGATTCGGACAGAAGCCCAATAGCTTTGGGGAAACGGAGGCAGGGGGTGTTTGTGAGAGAGGGAAGGGACGATGACGTCCATAGAAGGAAGGCCTTTTTTTTTCATGTTGGTCATTTTTATTGCTGAGAGCATATTTTTCAGTGTATATACACGTGTGTGTGCGTGTGTGTGTATACATACCTGTATATACATACGTATGTATACATATACACATATATACAAATTACCTTGATATTGGGAATGGATGAATAAAGCAAATTCATATAATTATGTTTAGAAGACTTGCTTACACCATTTTTCAGCAATTAATTATGAGTAGTTCATGGAGTCATTTTTCTTTTTTTTTTGTCTTTTTTAAAAATCTTTTTTAACATTTTATTTTTTTACCTTCCCCCCCACTTCCCTGCCCCCTCCCCGCCTGGTAACCACTAGTCCATTGTCCATGTCCCCGAGTCTCTGTTTCTTTGTCCTGTTCCTTTGTTGTTTTTAGGTTTATGTCCCACGTATACGTGATATCATGTGATTTTCAGCCTTTTCTGTCTGGCTTCTTTCGCTTCATATGATGATTTCAAGGCCCCTCCACGTTCTTGCAAATGGCAGTATTTCATCTCTTCTCACGGCTGAGTCTCGTTGCACCGTATGTATGCACCGCAGCTTTAGCCGGTCATCTGTTGTAGGACACTCCGGTTGCCGAAGGAAGGCGTTTCTGTTGGTGCAGAAAAGGTAACAGTGACGCTGATTCTAAACGCTTTTTAACTTTCAGTCTGGCAGTCATACCTGCTTTCTCGTTTTCCGTGGAAACGGTTCTTCGGGACAGTGTCGCTTTAGGCCGAGTCCTGTTGTAACATCCCAGAGGTCAGAGGCAGACGTGCGAGGCAGTTCCTCTGCGATGGCAGCTCCGGGCCCGTTGTCCAGTGGCTTCGTCGATGTCACTTTTTATATTTTCCTCCCCTTTTGATCAAGATTTTTCCTTGGAAGCATTGTTGAACAGAAATTAAAAGCCTCGCTGATTCTTCATCGTCAGGGGACTTCTTTGGGGTACGTCACGCCATCGTCGGTCTCCTTCCCGATACGTCCTGTGCCGCATCGGTGGGAAAGTGGATTTTTAGGAGCCTTAGGCTATGTTTGAGCGACAAGGGCACCAGGACTGGACGGCTCTACGTCACGTTTCTTTGAGGGCAGACATCTGCAGTTTCTGGAGGTTTCTCGTGAAGGCTCATAGGCCTTTGAGCATCTTAAAATGTCGAGCCATGACTTTCAGGGCGGTGTCTTTCTAACACTGAACTGTGCAACACAAAGTTTTAAAACAGTAAAACTTGTTCCTGTAACAAACACAATGCTAAGTGCAGCTTGAAGAACAGATCCGAACCGGGAGGCAGGCAGTACCTGAGCGCAGGTGATGTCGCAGGACCGTGAGGTGTTGGCGGGCGCTGCGTTTTGTGCCCAGAGCCCTTTACCACTTTACCAGCCGTGTTTTATCCAAGTGAACAGGGAGTCACAACCGGGCAGACCCCGCCTCGTTCACCTAGGACACGGCCAGGAGTAATTCCGTCGTCTGATACGACTCGTGCCGGGAAGTTAAGGGTTCTTCCGGGTCGGCCGTTGCTGTGGCGGGCATTGCAGCACCTGCCAAAGGGAACGTGTTCTTGCAGAACTGGTGCCGTCAGTGGCGCTGACGTCACCAGGCATCGAGTGTCCTTGGCTGCGCGTGTGACCGGTTGAACGTTCTGACCTGTGAAAAGGTTTAAAGGTGATGCCCGATGCTGAGTGGTCTTCCCAGTCAGAACTTAAGGGGAAAAGGGAACAAGGATCATGTAGAGAGCGCTCGGCCTCATGTAATTTCTGAGATGGAAAGGAACCGACGAAGGGAAAAAGCAGGAACAGAGATGCAGGCAACGGGCCGGCCCAGAGTCTCGGGTTCGTTGTCCACAGCAGGTGTCGTCTGCCTCATTTCCTGGAAATCTCACATGTCTAAATCCTCTGTTGGTTGAGCAGTCCAGTTAGGCGTAAGAGCTTTCTTTAAATTGGGAACACGAATCCAAGACTGAACAGCTTTAGACTTGGTCACACATGGATTATTTAAGAGTACCTGAAATTTCAGGAGGGGTCAGGGAGGAAGGGAAAGATGAATGTTTTAATTTTTCTTATGAAGGTATAATTTACCTAATCGCTGTAGGTCATAGGTAGTTTAGGGGAAAAAATTTTCTGAGATTAATGGACTTTTACCTTATGGTACCTGTTTTTACAGGTTTTTACCTTATTATTTCAACTTTTACAAATTAAGTCAGTTTTTAATTTTTATGGCTCATATTTCTTATGTCCTATGAAAGACATTTTTGCCTCCATCACAATTTGAAGATTAAAAAACATTTTCATCTATAAGTTCTATTGTTTTAGCCCTTACATTAAATCGGTGACCCATTTTGAGTTAAATCATGTATATGAAGTAAAGTAGTAAGAAAGGTTCATTTTTTCCTCCCCCGTGGGTATCAGTTACTCCAGCATCGTTTGTCGAAGACGGCCCTTCCTTCCCTGTTGAAGTACCTTGGCATCTTTGTCTGAAACCATTTGACCACGTGCACACAGCACGGTTTTTATTGTGAATGAATGGAAAAACGAATTTTACATATTATGCCTTTGAAGGCAACTCAGGATCCTGCAGGGCTCCTGAAGTATCATAATGAAGATTCATTTTCATACTCTGGTGAATTATTTTTTAATTAAAAAAACCGTTATAGAGATATGAAAAGTAATTAAAATAACCGACCCTAGGCGGGATCCGGGACTGGAGGGAAAAAATGCTGTGTAGTAACTAGTAGATCAGGTGACAAGGTTGGAGCCCGAGTGATAGACAGGAAAAGTTGTGTTAATGTGAATTTATGAAGTTGACAGTTGTGTGGTGGTAACTTAAGGGAATGTCTCTGTTTTTAATAGATATACACTAAAGAATTTAGCAGTAATGGCGGTGATGTATATGATTTTAACTCTCAAATGATTCCCAAAAAAGGTATGTGTATGTGTGTGCATGCGTGTATGTGTGCATGTGTGTGCAGAAGAGAAAGAATGAACGCAGTGGTAATGCAAACGTTAATAATGCAAGTGTTAAAAATCGGTAAATCTGAACGAAGGGTATACCACTTTTGCCGCCTTGAAATTATAACCAAATAAAAGGCTTTTCCTTTTCATAAAAAAAGAGACAAAACAAAACCCATTACATCAACTTATTGGCTTAATATTTGCCATTTCCAGTAAAGTAGAATTTAAATGTATTGAAATAGCTATTAACAGTGATTTTTCTTTAGATACGAATGATTTAAATGGTCGCCGAGCCCTGCGCAGCGGACCCTGGCGTCTGTCTGCGTCGAGGGGACAGGGTTGCTCTTAACTCCAGGCAGCACCTTGGGGACGTGTGAGCCTGACTGTGTTTTACCAAGTCCTGTGTGTGTTTGGTCTCTTTTCTGCCACAATAAAACCAACACGAAAAAGCCTGGCATCTGCCAGGTACAGATGATCGGTTCTCGGGCAGAAATGGGACAGGATTGGGGTGAAGGGGGGTGGGGTCAGGACAGCCAGCAAGCTCTTCGCGCGTCTCAGGGGACTCGGCTCGGGGACTCGCGCGTCTCTGCACCTCTGGTCACGCGTGAGGCTTAAACGCACCCTGACCCGTCGTTCGTCCCGCCGTCCGTCTCGTCTCGGCCCGCGTTCGGCCCGCGTTCGGCCCGCCCGGCTTCGCCGCTCGGCGCTGCTTCTCCGCTGTCTCTCGTTCTGAGCCCGCGGCATTGCTGTCTGAGTTTTCTGCCTTCTCCGGGATCCTCCCGGGGGCAGGGCTGTCCGGGGTCGGGCCGGTAGTCACGTCCGCGGTGGCTGTGTCCTCGCGCCGCAGAGCGGTGGGCGCACCGTGTCCGGACACGTGTCCGGGCCGCGCGGACGGTGCGGCTGCCCGGGCGGCTCCCACGTGCTCACGCTCATCTCGCAGCGATGAGGCCCAGCCACCCCCGGCGCGTGTCCTGCGTGAGTGTCGGGAACCAGGGCTGAGCCCGAGCTCAGCGGTTCTGTGACTGCAGCGGTGGCCTATGGCTCCTGACCCTGACGGGGACCAAACACAGTTGTTTCTGAGAGATTTCTGCACAAGGTGGCAGTGTGCGACTGTGCTTAGTCATGACATTGATCCAGGACAGGATGCTGCTTGGAATATTTTCAGTTTACATTTGTCAATAATCGATGGGTGCCCCATGGGCTCTGTGTGGGGCGGGGTGTCAGTAGCAGGTCGCCCCTCAAGAAAGAAACCACGCCCACAGCTTTCAGAGAGCAAATGGGTTTGTACGCATTGGGACCCGCGGGGGCCAGGCCACACGTGATCCTGGTGGCAGAAGCTTCACCGGGCGCTTGTCCCGTGTGTTTATTATTGGACGTTCTCTGTGAGGAGGGCCACCCGCCTTGAGGGTCTGCAGTGCGGTGTTGTTCCCTTCCCGTGGAGGGCTGGGGGCAGTGGGGACAGCCAGCACTGGTCTTGGGCAGGGCTCTGGGCCAACCCAGCATCCCTCCTGCCAAGTAGCCCATGAAAGGTTGAGCTCAGAGCCACCCCTCATCTTGGTCCTGAGGCCAAATCCCTCAAAAGAAGGTGAAACGTAAAAACTGTGAGTTCGGTTTGGTGGCCGCTTGCTGATGGCTTCTCCTGGCTCGTCCCTGCCGAGGCATTGTGATGGTTTCTGCCCCCGACAGTTCTCTTCAGCCCGGCAACTGAGAGCTTGTTCTCGCCGACCAGTGGTCAGCCGACAGGACACGGCGAGGGGTGCTCTCTGCAGACCCCTGGGGCAGGGCGTAGCCCCCGCCATGCCATCATCCTGGGGCTACTCCCGGCCCTGCTCCCTTTCCTCCGGTCCCTGACTTTGCCTGTCTGACGCCAAATCTGAGTGGGTGCCAGGAGCCAGCAGGAGGATGTGCTCCCCTTCCGCTTGGTGCTGCTGCCTCTCCTGGGCATACAGGGCCGGGAAGGGCTCGTCTGCCACCGCATCACCTGCAGCCTGCGTCACCAGGGACCAGGAGATGCGTGTCCCCAACGGGTCCCTGCGACTCGATGAGGGCGTCCTGTTCAGACAACTGGTCTGGGAGGAGACCCGACACGATCGTCGTGTGGTCACCAGGGAGTCAGGGAGAGCGGGGTCAAGGCTGGCATGAAGCAGGCTGGCTCCACGAGGGCCACTTCATTTTCTTTCCTTCTATGTAGTTTCCTCGAATGACATTTTCCGTAAGAGAGTTAAGTCAGGATATCTTAATTTCATTTTCATTGTCTTAAATGATACGATGTAGCCTGAAAGAATACAACTTTTATTTCCATCAAAATCTGGTAAGAAATTTACTGGAATTGCCCCCTATGTCCCCCTCTCACACGACCCTTCTGCTGTGGCCACTTAGCAGGACCTTAGGGTGGTGGAGGGACGTGGGCAGCAAGGACGTCTCATTTGGAGACACTTCTCCTGGTAGTCTCGGTGTGCCCCTGCTCTCCCCAGCATCTCCCTCTGAAAGGTTCAGCTGGTAACTAGAAGACTGACTTTATCTCAGTGGTTATTAAGGCGGAACGTATCCAACGTTAACTTGGCCTGAGATTTTTATTATAACAAGTCGGTTTGCCCATTTATGCAGTTGGCTTTGGCTTCCCGGTCCTCGCGAAGCTTCTGCATTATACGGGGGGAGCCCGTGGAGGCAATTGCTTTGTGTTTTCACTTGGTTATAACTGGGGAAAAGTACGAGAGGAGGAATTTGTGACAAAGGGGAAACGTACGATGTGCACGTTTTCGACGGCGTTCGCTTTGCCTCGATTATCTTCTCGTGGTGCTGAACTGCGTTGGGCTCGTGGGGTCTGCGTGGGCGCCTGGGCTGCTAGGCCGGTGTGGGCTGATTCACCAAAGGAAACCTCTCTGCTCTGTGTCTTTCAGAATGTCGTTCTTTCGGGAGGCTCGACGATGTTCAGGGACTTTGGGCGTCGACTCCAGAGAGATTTGAAGAGGGTGGTGGACGCCAGGCTGCGACTCAGCGAGGAGCTCAGCGGTGGCCGGATAAAGGTGGGGGCCGGGCCGGGGCGTGCGAATGCGCGGGGCTCCTGCGCCTGAGCTGGCTCAGCCCTCCCCCGATGCGAAGGGCGTGGGGCGCGGCTCGCAGCGCGGGATGCGGACGAGCTTGAGTCCCTTCTGCGCCCCGCTGTGGAGTTGCGTTCAGAGGTTTGCTGCCCCGGCTCGTTCCACGCGCGTCGCCGACACGGACGGAGCCGCCGATGCGGCAGCGCTCTGTGCCCCCCCAACTCTGCCAGCCTGCGCTTTTCTTTCATGCTGAGAGAGGCCAGGCGTGGAGCGTGATGACCGGAATCCCAGGGGATGGCACCTTCTCCCAGTGCAGATCTTGGGTGTTCTTATTAAACCAAATACCGGGTGTTCGCGGGCACTTACGGTGTCCGTCTCCAAGACGATGGCTCCTCAGCCGCTGCTGGTCTTACGGGGGCTTCTAAGGAGACTGGGCTTTGGTGCAGGGTGAGGAGGGCAGCTGTGTTCTCGGCCGGTGGAGTCACATGGCTGCAGAACGTAATGTTGGGGGTGCTTAGTGTTATTTGGAATGATCTCGACAGTGCCACACATCTCAGTTGCTTAGTGAAAACTAAGGTTGACTGGCTGGTTGCCGGGGCGCAGTCCTCATTGAATGCTTTTAGTGCCAGGAAAGGCGAGCCCCCTCTCACTGGCGTGTGGCGCCCTCTGCAGTGCCGTGGCTGGGCGCAGGGTGGTGACAGGAGCCACCGAGAACCTTCTTAGATCAGAGGTAGCGTGTCACTGATGTCCCCACAGAAGGACGAGGGAAGGGGCTGTGCCGTCCGGGCGGGAGGGGCCCACACGTTGGTCGGCGCTCGGATAGGACAGAGCCGCCCTCCTGCCCGGGGATGGGTGATTGGCGTGCACCTTCGTCCCGACAACGCGCCCGTCTCCTTTGCAGCCGAAGCCGGTGGAGGTGCAGGTGATCACGCACCACATGCAGCGCTACGCCGTGTGGTTCGGGGGCTCCATGCTCGCCTCGACCGTAAGTCCTCCCCCCGCTCTCGTGTGTCGTTGTCTCTGCGTTCCCTGCTGAGCCTGGGTAAACACTGTCGTATGAAGTGCTGTGTGTTCCGCTTGCCTGTGGCTCTAACCAGTGGCATGTTTAATTCCGTGAGATATAAAAAATAGGGTCATTTAAATCGTCCAGTGAATTGGCAAGAGTCCATGCTAATTTGGGGTCACGGATAATATGGATCGGTGAAATCCAAAAGCAGGCTAAAACATCTCACGTTAGTCATTCATTCTAGTGACTTTCCCACGTAGTTACTGCCTTTTCTTTTCAAATTTATGGCTAGATAACAAATCTCTAATTTAGGGCGATCACATAGTTGGTCCTAAACAGAAGCTGAATAAATTTTTAGAAAGTGAAGTAAAGCCTCGTTTCGTAGTCCAGGCCCTTGACGAGGTGAACACCGTAGGACCAAGGGAGGTCTGGACGGAGCCGGGGCTGGTAGGGAGGGTTTCTCGTCGCGGGGGGTTCGTTGACCTTTTTCCTTCCTGGAGCATTTACGTGCCTCTCCCGCTTGTCACCCCTCAGCCGGAGTTCTTTCAGGTGTGTCACACCAAGAAGGACTACGAGGAGTACGGCCCCAGCATCTGCCGCCACAACCCCGTCTTCGGGGTCATGTCTTAGTGTCGGCCTGGACGTCACCATCCCAGCAGTGCCACGCGGACGAGCAAGTGTCCTTCAGAACCCGGAGAAGACCTCAGCTCGTGTGACCAGTGGCGTCTGGTGTTGGTGTCGGGAGCGAGCTTGTGTCGCCGAGTGCATGAGGCACCGCCAGAGTCCGTTCAGTAAAAGCCATCTGTGTCCGCCGCCCAGGCCCCCTCCCTCTCCCCACCCCCAGGCTTCAAGTTGACAAACACATTCTGAAGGAATTAAACTGCGACTTGAAAAATTATTAAGAAGAGAGACGTAGAACACGGTGCAAAACAGACCCCCCCAGAGAGACTGCGGGCAGTAAACCTCTTTCCCCCGAGCCTGTTTTTGTAAATAAAACGCTGTAAACTTGAAATACAAATTGACGTTTATATTTCCTATCATTTTGTATCTTAGGGTGTTTGGTACACCTGGCTGGTCCTGAGCATGAACAGATGTTGGTGTCATGCGGTGCTGTGATAAACGTGTCCAGTTTTTGTGGGGCATTGTTCCGACAGGTTTGTAGGCGCGAGCAACGTAAAACAGCGAACTTTTTTGCCACACGTTGGCTGGAAAATGGCTGCACTGTGTGGCATGGCGTGGCGCGGCGTGGCGCGTCAGCACGGAGCAGTGTCGGGTGAGAATTGTTACAGGTGGCGCACCTTTCCGTGATCTTGTCCGAACCTTCCGGAACTTGCACGGAAGGCGCCCGTTCGCTGCGGGTGAGCGCCGCTGAGACGCGACCTCGCGCCATCGCAGTAAGAGCGCTCGGCCTCCTTGCCCCGCTTCCTCTCGGGCGTGGCGGTCCCCCGTTTTCCTCCTTCGCGCCTACGCGTTTAAAGAGTGTTGAGATCTGTTTCACATCGGAGGAGGAATCGATGGTCAGCACCAAGTTCCTGGGGGGAAATCTCCTAAGACAACGTGGCCTGCCCGTGCTCCGCCCTCGGCCCGGCGTGGAGCCCGCTGCGGGCGGGGCGGGCCGGGGCGTGCTGTGCCCATGGTTCCCAGGTCCCTTCCCAGGGGCTCAGACTACGGCTGGAAGCTCTCGGTAAATCCTGATGTTTGCTGAGCAGGTCGCCGGCTTGAAAGGTAATTTGCCAAATTAAGAGATTTAGTTTCATTCCATTTTCGTGATACTTAATATTACTTTTTAAACTGGTCCTTATGGTATTTCTCCAAGTCATGAAGTGTGTTTTATCCGCTGAGCACTTGCCTCTCTCAGGAAGCCTGGGTTTCATCACTTCGGCTTAGAAGCAGGCGGGGCCCACACGGCCGGCTCTCCGCGGGGAGTGGTGGAATCGGGGCTTCCCGCGCGGTCCCTTCCGCTCTCCGAGTGTCAGCGTCCCTGGGGCCTTCACCCCCGCCGGACAGTCTCCGGCCGCTTGCTTCTTCCTTGGTCCAAACACGCAGTTCCTCCGCCCCCACTCTGGGCTTCGCTGCTTCTCGGGGTCACTGGACTGTTCGGTCTTCAGCCGCCTTCCTGCAGCGCGTTCCGGCCGGGCTGCTGCCACCTGGCTCCCTCCCGTCCAGGCTGCACGGCGCCCGCCCGAGCCCTCCCGGGTCCTGCCACCTCATTTCACACCTTCTTCCCTTCGTGCCCTGTGCTTTGCGTTTCTCACAGCGAACGTGCTGCGTGGACCTCTTTGCTCCGTGGGCCTCCCTTTTTTTTAACTTGGTCCGGTGCTTGGTCAGCAGGTGCGTTCTCCCCCCGGCCCCTAGAATAACGTGCTCCTGTGGGTCAGTGCCGGGACCCGGGACCCGTGCCCGCTTTCCGTCTTGGGCAGCTCTTCTGATGTCCCTGGGCCACGAGTCCAGTTTTACCAACACTGGTTAAATGGGAACTAGTGTCACCCTTTCCTAGACCACAGAACTTGTAAAGCTTCCATTGTCCTTGTTTGGGGCAAGGTTATCTTTGCGATTGTACTTACGTTTGCCAGCCTACAGGATCTTGATCAGAGCACTTGGTTTTAAACATAAAATTTATGGACGGCATGATCAGCATGTGATCGGCACAGCGCAGGGGCTCTCGGCCCTGGCTGGGACCCGTCCAGGTGAAGTGAAGCAGATTGGGGGTTTGGGGGAGCAGGAAGGCACCTTTACTTTCCTGCTTCTAACTCCCTAGGTGATGCCAGTTTGTAGATGGGGCTTGAACCCCTGGCGAGCGGAAGGCCGGGCTGTTGCCTTTGAACTCTGGCTGCTCCCAAAACAGGCGGTTTCTTACCCTCTGCCCTCATATCTGTCTGAGAACTGCGGTAGCCCCGTGGCTGTTGGTCGATTGGAGTCACTCTCACTTTACTCCTGCCGGACGCTGTGGAGGGGTGAGAGGGGTTCCGCAGCGTGTGTTGGGCGCTCTGCGAGGAGGAAAGATGCTTAGAGCTACGTTAGCGAGTGTGAGAAAACCCACAGACACCTTTTCTTCAGATTGGATTAGCTCTGGATCATGATATGATCGTGTCGATAGGTAAAATCAACCTTCTGTGATAAAAATGCCTCAGTGAACAGTTTTCTATAGAAAACATTTCAACACGTGCACACTTCAACAAACATTCTAATCAATAGTTTTTACAATTATGAAACTTCTATTAAAAATTTTTTAATATTTTTCTTTCTTTTTAGTTATAGTTGACATACAATATTATATTAGTTTCAGGTGTACAACACAGTGATTAGACGTTGATATAATTTATGAAGCGATCACCCTGATAAATCCAGGACCTATCTGACACCACACAGTTATCACGATACCGCTGACTCTGTTCCCCACGCTACGTCCCCAGGACTGTTCCCTAACTACCAGTTTGTCCCTCTGAATCCCCTTCTCCCTCACCCGTCCCTCGCCCCGAGTCCGACAACCAACCGAACGCTCTCTGTGTCTATGAGCTGGTTTCTGTCGTTGGTGTGTCCTGTTCTCCAGATCCCACACGTGGCATTTGTCTTTTCCTGTCTGACTTAACTACACAGAACAAAACCCTCTAGGTCCATCATGTTGTTGCAGGTGACACAATTTTATTATTTTTTATGACTAATATTCCATCGTCTATATGCACCACCTCTCCCTTATCCATTCACCCACTGACGGACACCCAGGTGGCTTCTATACCTTGGCTGTTGTAAATAATGCTACGATTAACATATGGATTCACATGTCCCCTCAAAGTAGTGTTTGGGCTTCTTTGGATAAACACCCAGAAGTGGGGTAGTTGGGTCCTTTGTTGTCTCTCGTTACAGCCTGTGTTTTAAAGTCTGTTTCGTCTGGTGTAAGTATTGCTACCCCAGCTTTTTCGTTTGTTTCCATTTTCATGAAATGTTTTTTTCCAACCCTCCACCTTCAGTCTGTGTGTCTTTCGATCTGCAGCGAGTCTCTCGTAGGCAGCATTTACAGGGGCCTTGTTTCCTTATCCGTTCAGCCACCCAGTGTCTTTTGATTGGCGCATTTAATCCCTTACATTTAAAGTAACTGTTGATACATATGTAGTTACTGCCATTTCATTATTCATATTTTCTATCTTTTTTCTTTGTCTTCTTAAATCTCTCCAGCATGTGGTGATAAACTCCTTTGGTTTTTTCCTTGTCTGGGAAGCTCTTTATCTGCCCTTCCATTCTGAATGGCAGCTTTGCCGAGTGGAGTCATCTTGGTTGTAGGTCCTGGGTTTTCATCACTTTGAATATTTCATGCCGGTCCCTTCTGGCCTGCATCTGGTAGATTGCTTGTCTCCATTTTGTTCTCTTTCTGGAGATTTGTTCTGTGCTTTCACGTGGGACATGCTTCTTTGTCTCCCCATTTTGGCTGCCTTCCTGTGTCTGTCTCTGTGTATTAGGTGGGGCTGCTACATCTGGTCTTAGTAGAGTGGCCTTGTGTAGTGTGTGCTGTGGGGACCAGGGGCACAGTCTCCCTGGTCACCTGAGCCAGGTGCTTCAGGTGTGTCCCTTGTGTGGGTTGTGTGTGCCCTCCTGTTGTAGTTGAAGCTTGGTGGCTGTGTGCTCATCAATGGGGGGACTGACTTTGGACTAATTGGTTTTGAGAGTATGACCCCAGGTGGTGCTTTGGCTCAGTCAAAGCCAGCCACTGGGCCTGCAGGCCAGGACCTTCTGGGAGGGACACTGCTTCAGGCCAAGTTCAGCTGTAGCCTGTGCCCTGCCTGAGGCCACCTGTTATGAGCCACCCAGCAATCTGTAGATGGCTGCCACCCACGCTGGGCTTGGAAGTGCCTCCAGAGGCCAAGCCACGAACCGAGGCCGGCTGCTGCTTGGGGCTGCTCAGCACAAGGCGTAGGGTGCGCTGAGGCCTGATGCTGCTGGTTTGGGGCTACTGAGCCCCAAGAGACTGCAGGAAAGTCCGCAGCACGAGCCCAGACAGGCCACTCATGTGGAAAAGCCTCTGGAAACGGTGTGGGCGGCCCCATGGGGAGGGGCGTGGCCAAGGAAGTCACCTGGGTGGGGCTACCTGTGTCAGCGACAGTGCCGGGGACTCAGAGCGGGCGGGGAGGGCTCAACAAAGGGACAGCGCCCTCCACCAGCATGTCCGTGTGGGGGAAGCCACCCTGAAGCCCTGGCCCGAAGCCCGACACCCGGGTTCCTCCTTGGCGCCCCTTGAGGGGCGGCCCCGGTGCCCAGAGCGAGTGAGTCCAACAGTGGTGAGTCCCCTGCGGCCCCCCAGGCGGGAAGAGTGTGACTCCATCAAG
>NW_006442110.1:532420-533465 GCF_000325575.1 Pteropus alecto | reverse complement strand
TTTAGCAGTTATCGTTCTGTTCTAAAGCACTCGTCGTCTCCTGAGAGCCTTGCTCATCAAAACTGCATAAAAATTAGTGTCGGTGGGGAGGAGAGAATCTTAGGTTTATGAACTAAATTCAAATTCGTCTGTGGGACTTTTCTTAAGAAAATATTTAAAAAAATATTTTAGCATATAGTTGTAGAACGTAAACACAAGGCCCTTTCTCGTTACATAGCTGATAAAATAGAATCGTTTTTATTATCCGTACAGTTAAAAAAGCCACCCGTGTTGCCTGCACAGCGGCTGTCTCCCCACGGCTCCACGCGCCGTGACGTGTCCTTCGTAACCCACGTGAGGACGTCTTCAGTTTCGGTTGTGCCTGCTCCACAGAAGGGCTGTAGTTGAACACACCGGGATTTATTCTTGGTGTCGCTGTGTGATTTTGGTGGCAGGATGGTGGGCGGCCTCCCGCAGTGGTTCCCTGTCCTGAGAGCTGTCTCACCTGTGCCCACACGTCCAGCATCAGCTCTGCAGGAAGGCTGCTTCGACCGGCCCCATTGGTCAGCCTCTCCTTACGTGATTATACCCAGCATCCCTCCCCAGACTGGGGTTCTCAAAATTAGGGGTCTGATCTTCGCCATGCCTGGCACATAGCGGGCACCCAGTAAACACTGAATTTAGTTCCTGTTCGCACAAGACTCCGTGCCTGCTTCTCTCAGGCGCGTGTGCTCTACGCTGAGAAGCGTTGCGTGTTTGGGTAACCACAGCTGAAACCTGGTTTTTCAGTGTTTGGGATGTTAACTGTCATCACCTTGAGCCTTTTAAGGATGGAATCTGGCCCTGGCATTGTGGCCGTCTGCGGCTGATCGCCTAGAGAGCCCAGCGGGAGGGGCTCTCTAGACCTGAGTGTGCTCTGTGGTGGGGTGGCTGGTCCACGCTCCAGCCTGAGTGACACGAACGGTGAGCTCTCGCGTGACTGACGTGCCAGTCGTCCTGTGATTAATTCTTTCTTCCTGCTCTCTCCCTCCTGTCTCATCTGTAAAAATTACGGTGGTGCCAAACT
>NW_006442110.1:516686-529060 GCF_000325575.1 Pteropus alecto | reverse complement strand
CAACACGTCATGGCGTCAGATAATGAGAGATGAAGAATGTGACTGCCGTAGCACACGAAACTTAAATGTCCCGCAGTGGCAGAGATTAAAAGCACTGTAAACTTTCTGCAAACAGGCTGTTCTCGGCCGGGCTGATACAGACCGGTAGTTGAGTGGCCTTGAAAGAGCCGGCAGCGCTTGCGCCAAAAGTTTACGAACAGCGTCCTTCGCAGGGGGCGTGTCCCCCAGCCCAGTGGCGAGCACTAAAGCACTCTTGGTGGTGTTGGCGCTGTGTGCCTGCCTGGGCCCCGAGGGGGCGATCCGTCCAGGACCCAGTGCGGCGGTGCCTCGTGACATAGTGGCGCAGTGGAGACAGGATAACTGGATAGGGCTTAGTGACCGTGCCCTGGGAGAGTTTTTCAGGGATTTTGGTTTTCGCGTTTCTTAAAAAAAATCACTGATATATTCACACAAAGACATATACATTTTGGAGATCATATACACACACACACACACACACACACACATACACACACACACATATATATATATGTAAACCTATATATATTTTTTTAAATATTAAACTCTGCCGTTATAATGGATTGTTCTGGAAAGTCCTGGGCTATGACTACCGCAGTTATGTCTATTCAGTCCTCCACCCAGAGGTGACGCTTCTGGCCAGCTTGACTAGACTAGGAAACAGACTTGGTGCTCTCCGCCTGGTACCAGAAGTGGATTTGTGGGGTGACAGCTACAGACCTTCGGCCCCACCGATTGGCCTTTGCTCCCCTTCCCCGTTCACCAGGTCCTCTCGATGACCTGTGATGAGAAGTGACTGATGGCAATCAGAATCCCGTTGTGTCCAGGGGACAGTGTAAAGCTTGCCGGGCTCAAGCCAGGGACCCCGTCGGTGAGGCCGGTGAACATCGCCCAGTCCTGCTCACACGTGAACTGTGCCCGACAGCGGGCGGTTGTGTGTGAGTGTGAGAGCGGAAACACACACGCGTTCCAGTCCCGTGAGTTCAGGCAGCCGTGCGCAGAAGTGCAGCACGTGTCTTTACGCAGAGCCGGCTGCGTCGAGTGCTTCCGAGCTGGGTCGGGGACGCGTGTCTTCCAGACCAGGAGCGCGCTCGGTGCCAGCGGTCCGGAGGACAGCTCGGGACGCCCGCCTGAGGGACCCCCCGGGAGGAGCGGCCCTCAGAGGGGTCGTGGGCTCTGGCTCCCAGTGGATCGACTGAGAGAGCGATTAGGGCTTCTAGAACGGATTTTTTTTTTTTTTTGCTTTGGAATATTTTTACTGTGAACTGAAGAGAAGTGATTGATAACTGTGCTTCTGATGGTCACGGATGATAAATATGGAAAATTTATGTGACAGCGTCTTGATGCTGTGTAGAGAGAGTGTAATTGACCCCATGGGCTGCTCGGCGTGTCCTTCCGTGACTTTTAACGGTCACACCCAGTAGCTCGGCAGCGCAAACACCGTCTGCGTTCCCCTAGCCTCTCAGCCTTCAGGACGGGGTTCCCACCCGTGGGGACTCTATTTCCAGGGCACACAGAACGCCCTGAGGGAAAGGATTGGAGACGCCCAGAGCCAGCTGGGAGGGGACTGGCAGTGTGGTGGCCACTGCGACATCTAATTTCGACCTCTTGGGAAAGACGCCGTCCCTTCGTGGGAAGGGCGGACGAGGGACCCGGGGCGCTACCCCAACTCGTCCCCCCCAGGCGAGGACTGCAGTTACGCTACCATTTTTTCATCTCCAGTCCGAGTCGTGTGCTTCGGGAAGTATCCTCTTTTGGGGGGACAGTCTTAAAGAGGAAGACAGCACTGTTCCTTTGAGTGGCTTCGGTGGCATCGTGGCTGTGGTCGGGGCAGAGCGCTCCTAGATGTCACTGACTTTCAGACGCTGTTTGAAGTGACAGAACCAGGTCGTCCCGCAGTCTGGAAGCTGGAAGTCCAAGTCCTCAGGGCCTGGGCTCCCTCTGGAGGCTCCGGGGAGGGTGTGTCCCCCGCTCCCCTCCCGCTCCGGTGGTCCCTTGGCTGGTGGCCTCAGAACTCCAGCCCTCACATGGCTTCTCCCGCGTGTGTCTGTGTCCAGACTTCTCCTTGTTATAAAGACAGTTGTATTGGGTCAGGGCCTGCCTGACTCCAGGGTGACCTCATCTCTGTGGTGACCCCGTTTGCAGGGGGACCCGCCTGCTCCGCCTCCGCCGTCTCCCTGGAGGCCCAGCCTCTCCTCTCGGCCTCTCTGAGGTTCGCAGCCGGGGAGGCTGCAGCCCAGGCCTCCCTTCCCCTGGGAGCACTTTGTGACCTCACACGTTCCTTTCTGCAGGCGGCTCCCCGCGGCGGGTCCCCCGTGCCTCTGCTCCCCGACCCCCTCCTCATCGCCAGGCCTGTCAGCGAGTGTTTGTTGACGGCCGCGGGGCCCCTTGGGTGACGGTGACTCAGTTTCAGGCGAGGGCAGACTGCTCACCCTGCGTGTGGAGTCCTGTGTGGTCACGAGGCTCCGTACCCTGAGCCTGGCCCTGGCTGGGGTCCCCTAAAGCCAGCTTCCCAGAAACAGGTGTTCCTAGGGCCTCTGGCAACCCAGGATGCACCGGAGCGCCAAGGCACGGAGATGCCAGCCGGCCACACTGCCCACGTGCCGCGTCCCCTCGCACGGTCACCGGTGGTGGCGGGACGGACAGCTGTGGACGAGCGTGCGGGGCCGTGCTGTTCGCTGCTTCACGCAACGATTACATGCCACAGACGTTTTAATTTCTTAATTTCTTCCCTGGCGGGAAAGATGTCAGGTTCCGATGTTCTTTTTTTATCAAATGAAAAATGGCGATTACTTGCAGGGCTCTTCATCCTCCTTCTTCATCTGCTGAAAACGTTTACCGTGCGTCCGTGACGGTCACCTCGCTGTGTGCCCTGTAGTCCCTGCTCTCGGGCTCTGGAGCAGGACGGAGACGAGAGTGGGCGACGGGCCAGCGAGCACGGGACAGGAAGGGCGTCGGCAACCGGACCGTCCCCGTGGCGGGATCTCGTCTGCTTCTCGCTTCCGGTCAAGTCCAAATCGATCCTGTGCTTCAGCCTGTGCTGAGGCCAGGCACGTACGAAGGGGAGAGCGCCAAGTGTGCGAGGGCGCTTCGTGGGCGTCCGAGGAGGTGTCCTTGGCGCCCCCGGTGCCCGTGGAGCGTGGCTGTCATGCGCAAACAGACGCTTGCTTCCGAAAACGAAGGGCAGGATTTCAAGAACACACGTGTCCGCGGATTCCAGGCAAGAGTTTTTATGAGCTATTGACAAAGTCAGACGGCATTTGTTTACCTTCGACTTCACAAGGTTGTCTTTTTTCCCCGCAAAGAGTCTTCTATTAATGAACGTTGGTTTCGCCCCCGTGCGCCGGCAGACACTGACGTCGTCCTTCAGAACTGATTGTCCCTCCTTTTCCATTCGCAAAGCAGGCTGGTTGCCTACGGAGAGAATCCGTGGAAAACAAGAAGTTAATTCAGCCGGGTTGGGTTGGGAGGGGGTTTAAGGGGGTTCTGCGCATGGAGGCTGCCTCTGCGCTTGGCGCTTTCGAATTTAGATGAGATTCAACTGCACAAAGCTTGCGGGATAACAGAGGTTTGTGCAGAACAGCTTCCTAGTGTGCTCCTTACCCCCACAAACCGGCACCCCCAAATTTAACTGCTGCCTTTGTTTTTGTTTGTTCCTCCCCAGCTTCATCGAGATGTAATTGACACACAGCACTGTGTACGTTTAAGTACGCGTTATCTACTTTTGGATAAATGTCTAATAGATCCAACTTTTAAACTTTACACTCAGAGATAACTCACTTATAGTGCAAATGTCTCGTTGAGGCAATCAGCTTCTTGAAATAGAGGACCGAAGAGACAAATGACAAATGTCCTTTCCCCAGAAGGGTGAGGGGAGCAGGACGGGGTGGGGGGTGCGAGGCGCCAGGGGTGGGGAGAGGCGGGGGGGAGATGGGCGGGGCCGGGGAAGCCAAGGGCACGGGTTGGCCAACCTCTGGTCACTTCCAGCCCTACACTTGGGAGTCTCTATGCTGGCCTGTCCCCACCCCCCACCACTCGGAGCTGGACGAGAACTGAGCCTTGTTTGCTTCATGCGAAAGTGCAGAGTTCAGATTCTAAAGGTGCGCATCCAACGACCAGCCCGTCGGACAGTCGCAGTCTGTGTGACCGACGGCCCCATACTCAGATTCCCCACTGACCGTACAAGAACCCCAGTTACTTACCTTACGGGGTGTTGAGAGAATCAAACAGGCTGACACGTAAAAGAGCTTTGTCAAGCTATCTGCACACCGCTCTAGTTAGGATGCTGTTTCAGATTATGGAGCCATCATCTCTGGAGCATTTCTTGACGAAAATAATGGGATATAAAATACGGCCGCTGTTGTGACATTTGCAATTCTGATGCGGAGACGCGGCAGCCCCGTGACGTGCTCGCTCACGTAAGGCGACGCGTAAGTGCCGAGGGACGCCTGGGCCAGGGGCTCCGAGGGCCCGCGTCGTGTGCGGTCACGTGCGCCCCAGTGCGTGGGGGACCCCGTCTGGAGGAAACGAGGCTGGAGGCAGCAGCGTCGGTGAGCTGCAGAGACAAAGCTGGGCAACACAGATGCTGGGCTTTCTCCCGGACGCCGTGGCCGTGTGCGGGGTGACCTAGGTGTGCGGTCCGGTGGGAGGGCCTGTTAGGTGGCCAAGTGGAGCGTTTGGGTGTGTGCGTCTGGTCGAGACGACTGGAATGCGACTGTCTGCCTTGGGCGGCCGTCTCTGAAATCCTGGTTAGCGGTAGCAGTGGGATTCTGTGGTTTGTTTCCTCTGTGCAGTCTCAGTAGTGACGTCTGTGGCATCTGTGTGTCACCCCGGGCACAGGCCACGGCGAGAGAAGGCCGTGTGGTCTAACTCTTGCTTCCGATGGAAAATCCGTTTATTCCAGCTTCTTACACCATCCGCGCACACTGCATATCAGCTTCCACCTTTTCTTCAAGCGCCTCTCCGGCTTCCCCTCTCCCAGTCCCGAGGAGGTGGCTCTCGTGGCTTTAACGATGGCCAGTGGAAGCAGGTGGCCCTCGCCGGACTTCCTCTGATCGCATTGTGAAGTTCCCCAAGGCTTCTGAATTCCGTGGACACGCATCGACGTCGCTAAGTCCACGTTCTCTTAGGAAGTGGTACCATGGCCGCAGGTCACAGAGGCAGGACTGGCTCTGCTGTTCCCAGGACCGCGGCCTCTCACTGCATCCAGTCGAGTCAGGGACCAGAGGAGGCAAGCAGCTGCCAGGTGGGGCTGTGCGGCGGGTCACACAGGCGTCGGGGTTCACAGGTTCAGGGCCGCAGACACATCCACCCACCCCGGCATTTTAAATGCACATGTCCATCCAGCCAAGTAGATAACGCAGTGACAGTGACCAGAATGAGGGCGAGCAAGGGAAGCTCTCTGACGTCAGCGATGCATGTGTGTGTGTGCGCATGTATGTGTGTGTGCGCGTGTGTGTGTGTGCGTGTGCTCCCCGTGCTGGCGTGTGCGGGGTGTGATTGAATTACAGGCAGTGCCATTACTGAATGAGGAAGAGGAGCTTGTGAATCAGTAGCCGCCCACGATTGGAGATTAATTTGTTTAATGTTTCCTAACAAGAAAAATGAAGCAAATCCATCGGCGATTAGGAAGTCACGAAGACCTCGCAGGAACAGCTCCTGGCCCAGGGCAGACCAGGGACCGGGCGGTGGGGTGGGGACTAAGGCCCGCAGCAGGCTCGGGGGTGCCCGGCTTGCTCGCTTGTTGAACCCACGTCGTCACCTCTGATACAGCTCCGGTCCGTGAGAGAAAGCGGGGTCCC
This sequence comes from Pteropus alecto, assembly GCF_000325575.1. Taxonomy (NCBI): domain Eukaryota; kingdom Metazoa; phylum Chordata; class Mammalia; order Chiroptera; family Pteropodidae; genus Pteropus; species Pteropus alecto. The sequence continues at coordinate 523,241 of NW_006442110.1, read as the reverse complement.
GCCCCCTCCCTCAGCACTTAGCGGGACAAGGACAGCTCGGTAGCCCCCTGCCCGGAGCGCCTTCCTGGGGCGCAGGTCGCCCACCCTTCTGCACGTCCCATGCTCTGCCTGACCCTCGGCCGCGGGTTTGCAGCTGCCTGTCCCAGAGTCGGCCGCCAGAGGGCGCCGCAGCACCGCCCACTGCCCCGACCTGGCGGCTGAGTCCTGGCTGCAGGTGGCTGTGGAGCGTGTGGCTGGAAAGGGCTGAGCTCCTTGCCGGTCCTCAGAAGTCAGTCTCGAGCTGAAACCTGCGGGAACCTAGGCCCGATGACCTGCATTAACCCTCCCGGGACATATCAGGGGCTGTCATTGCACGGAGCTTTGGAAATGGACCAAACAGGATTTGCAATTTTCCCTTCAGAGTGAACGTGCTTATAAATCCCTCTGGGACCCTTGGGGACAAGAATCTGGAGGCAGATGCAGAGCCTGGGTCCAGGGCCTCTGCCTCTGCAAGTCATGCAGCCAGGGGAAGTACTGCTCCCCCATCCCCCACCCCCAGGAGGGGCGGGAGCCCCGCTCAGCGCTGCCATTCCTCACGCACACCCCTGACCACTCAGCCAGCCTGGCCGCCTACACGTCAGGAGTGGGCGGACAGGGCTGCACGCCACCTGCAGACGCCAGCGGGAAGCCAGGCCGGCTGGTGAGTGTGCACGCCACGCCCGTGTGACGAGGGGTGACAGACGTGGGCGGCATGCGCTGTTGACGAAACATTCCATCTGAGCTTCCGGCCACCCCGTGACTCCTCCCTCGTAGAATCCTAAGCGTCTCCAGTTTTCTGCTGGAAATGTCTGATGAGGTTCTGAGAACTGACAGGTTCCTGCTGTGAGACTCCCGTTAGCCTGTTCCTTCCTGCTCTCGCCGTGAAGTGCGTCAGGAATGAAATCCAGGACCACCCGGGTCTGTCTGGCCGTCGTCACCTGGTTAAGTTGCGGTTCCATCCAGCAGCATGTCCCGTCGATGCTCAGAAAGTGGCTTCAGAGACAGCCCTGCTCCCAAAGCCACCACACAGAGTGTTCTTGCCTCCCTCCGTCCTGCATTTGTTGTTTATGTCCCTAAAAAGGGCACCCAGGTTCCCTGAGCCTCCACTGCTCTGTCCGCTAGTGCTCTGGGGGAGGGGAGGAGGAGGGGCAGGGGTGGTACTGGGGAGCAGAGGAGATGGGGGAGCAGGGAACAAGGAGCTCTACCCTATTGGATGATGGAGAAGGTGTCCATGGTTCCTTATGGGGACAGTGGGGTGGAGAAGGTGTCAGTGGTTCATCCTGGGGAGAACAATGGGGAACGTTTCCGTGGCTCCTCGTGGATGATGGAGAAGGTGTCAGTGGTCCCCGTGGGACTGAGGGCATGGGAAGGTGTCGTGGCTTTTAGTGGCTAGGTGACCTGTCCCAGGCAGCTGAGCGAGGCTGTCAGGTGGCCAGAGAGTGCGGATGGTGGGTCCGGGGAGAGCAGGACCCCCTCCTGGGGGGTGAAACGGGCGGGGTTGTGGAGCCGGTGGTGACGTGCCTTGCCCAGGGCCTGGGGCCAGCACGGGGTGGCCAGGCACGGACTGCGCTGCCCTCAGCTCTGGGGTGGCTGCGGGGGGTCGGCGAGCCTCGCACGGGGCCTGGGCTGCCTTCAGGTGCTGGTGCATCCCAGGAAGTCAGGCTCAAGTCAGACGTGGACGGCCACCCGGAGACACAGTGCATAGGTGCCGTCACTTTGGGTGACCCCCCACGACGGGGGTTTCTGGCCCTTCCTGAATGACGTAAAAGGAGAGACACCCCTGCCCTGCGCAGCCGGGCACCTCGCCTCGGGCCCCAGGCTGTCCCCATCCTCTCCGGGGCTTTCCCTCCGGTCCTGCCTGTCACTCCTCCTCAGGACGTCACCAGGTCGGTCGTTAGCCAGCCCGACAGACGGTGAGTGGCGCTGACCTTGCGAAGCTAGTGCCATGACGGAGAGGAGCAGCCGACCGTCGCCAAGCGGCCCTGACCGCGAGCTGGCTTCGGTTACTCCGGTTCCCTTGCCGTGAGCCCTGACAGTGAACGTGTGGCCCCCGGACAGTCCTGCGTTGCTGTGGCCCGCCACTGTCCCGAGACGCCGAGGTCACCGAGGGCCCTGGCTGGCTCTGACCTGCAGGTTGGCGATGGGATCGGAACACAACGCGGCCGATTCTTGCTTCGTGGGACGGGTGTGTTCCCAGGAGTCCACGCGCGCCCAGACTTCCCCGTGCAAACGGACGGCGGGCAAGGCAGCCATCCGTGTGTCCCTCTGCCACCTCAGAACACAGTGCTGCGTGTGACCGTAAGATGCATCCAACAGCGATGCAGACGTGTGACCTGCAGGGTCGGGCTAAGAGCAAGGCTCTGGACCGGGATCTCATCTAGCTGTGTCCTGCCTGTCAGGGGACCTTTGGCGGTCACGCCCCTCTGTGCCTCTCTTCCTTCACCCGAGAAGTGGCGGTGATAACGGCATCTGCTGGACAAGGTTGTTTGAGAGTCAAACGAGTGTGCGTGTTGAACAGGGCCCGGCTCGTCCTCAGTGCTCAGCTTTTAGTTCAGGGTGTTCCCTTTGTGTACACAATGACAGGGCTAAATTAGAGATACAGTGTAGCTTCCTGCTACACTGTATCTTTTAGGTCCGGAGGGCTTGCCAGAAGGACCCGGATGGCCCTGATGAAGATGAAGGAAAAAGGCACGGAGGAAGGAAGGAGGAGGGAAGGGGAAGGGCCGCCTCGACATCCTCGACACATCACGATGACATCGCGATGACATCAAGACAATGGCGGTGCAGACGGGGATGGTGCCGTGACCTCCCGATGCTCACACACGCCCGCAGAGCAGAGACGAGGGCGCGGCCTTCTCCCCCGCGACCGCCGGGCCTCTCGGGCCAGCAGGGCCGGCCCCATTCCTCCTGCTCCTGTCTCCCGTGACGTCAAGTTTCATGGCACAGAGAAAACCCCTTGTTGTCCCTTTGGCACCAGAACTTCTTGCCGGTTTTCTGACCTGGGCAGGCAAGTGGGACGATCACCGAGAAGCCAGGCCCACCTTGCAGCTCCGTAGACCAAAGCCCGGAGACCAAAGGCCCAGGAGGGCCTTGGCGGGGGGCCGGGTGCCCCGGGGAGGGGGCCTCAGACCCAGCGTCGCTCCCATCCAGGGCGCCGGCCCCGCGCCCGGCTTCAGGCGATTCGCAGCTCACGCGGGAGGGGGCGGCCGCTCCCATCGGGTCGAGGCCCTTCTGCCGGGCGCGTGAGCCGTGAAGGACGCGATCCAGAAGCGAATGCTCCAACCTCTGTTTTCACTTCACGTGTGTCGTTGGCGGGAAGGAAGCTCTAGACCCTACTCCGAGGTGCTTTGGAAGTGAGCAAGGGAATTCGTTCGGTTTATACAGGGATAATTTCACGCGTACGACATGGGTAGGTCAGAGTTCCGAGGTCCGTTACGACAAGTCGGTAAGCGGGTTCTGCTGTCCGTGGCAGACATTCCTGACGGAGCTCCGAGGACAGGCAGGGTCGCCCTGAACAAGTGTGTTCTGACACCCGCCAGGTCCTGTAATGATCACTTAAGGGAACCTCGAGAGATTCAAGGTTCACGGGGAGGGGTGGGTAATAAGGACAAACGCCGTGGAGACGGAGCACGCCGCGTTGTTCATCGGACACGGGGCCTGCTACATCTGACCAGGAGGGAGCACTTGGTCCCCTCGGCAGACAGCGCGTCCCATGCTGCCGCAGCGCACGCAGCCGTGACGTGAACGACCCTCACACCAGCGGCAGGCGGGGGCGTGTTCGGGATGACGCGGGGCTCGCGTGTCCGTCAGCGCTGCTTCTTAGCCCACGCGCTCGTTAAAGAAGAGCCAGTCGCACCCAAATTAAGCAGAAGAAAGGGGACAATAAAGATAACAGAAATCGATGCAGGAGGCAGGAGATGAGCCATAGAGAAAATCAGTGACACCAAAAGCTGGTTCTTGAAGATGAAGCGAATCGATAAATCTCTAGCAAGACCGATTGGGAAATAAAGAGATAGGGCTCAAATCACCAATACCGAGAATGACAGAGGGACCCCTATAGGTTCAACACACGTTAAACGGATGAGAGACTATTATGAACGATTTATGCCAGAAAGTTTCATGGTGTAGAGAAAATGGGTAAATTTCTTGAAAGACCAACTCTCGAGGCGTAGGGAGGAGGACACACATCGATATCCGCGCATCTACTAAACAGTCGGATTCGTGATTCGGACCCTTCGCATCAAGGGAACGACAGCCTGATCGGTGAATTTAAGGGACGCACACTATCAATTCTCCACAACCTTTCAGAGCTGCGGAAGACAAAAGTCCTTCCCACACCGGGAAGAGACAACACAAGACAACATAACACCACAGGCCGGGAGCCATCATGAAGTTAGAGGCACGTGTTTTTAAAAGAAGCCCAGCAACCCGCATCTACAAATGTCTAAATATGTAATTCATCATGACCGGGGGGGATTTATCCCAGGAATGTAAGGCGGGAGTCACGTGACATTCAAAAAATATCAGTGCAATTCACCATATTTACAAATTAGAAAAGCCGCACGATCACATCAATGGATGCGAAAAGCATTCGACACAGTCCTGCCTCCCACCACGAGGCTGCGGCAGCCGCGCTGCATCCTACCCGCAGGGGAGCGGCCTCGGCCCTCCTTGTGGATGATAAAGGCCAGCGACGTGGGGGCTGCAGGAGGGCTGGCCTCACTGGCGGCGGTGGGGGTGTGGATCGTGCGTATTTTGGGGGTGGCCGCCCCATCCCGACGCAAAGGCATGGGACGGCGGAGGTGGCCTGTTTGGGAAGGGCCCTCGCGGGGTGGCGGTTTGTGCCCGGCCGTCTGTTTTCCCAGTGGTGCCCCCCACCGACAAGATCAAGTGCTTTTCTGACACGTGGAACTTTTCAATACCGAGTTCATCGTCTCCTTCTCCTGTGAGAAGTGATGAGTGAACTTGATATTCCTCTGTTCCGCCTTCATCGGTAAAATACCGTTCAGGTTGGGTTATTCCTGTTGATTCTCAGTGAAGTGGCGTTTTATGAGGTGCCGCTCTGTTCTGAACAGCAGGAAGAGTTAGGGGTGTATGGCAAGGCCGAGTGGGCGCACTAAACGTCGAAATGCGTATTAATGGCTGTGTGCATACATAACACGATGAAATAAATACGCGGCGATCAGGATTTAATGCCCCTCATCCAGAAAAGAGTACAGCACACACTGAGACGAAATTACTGGCCGGGCCTAGACATCCATCACCCGCTACAGCAGATTCATCAGCCTGGCTCAAATCCGTCACCCGCTGAACCAGACAGAGTCCCTCTTGAGTGTGACACATCACCACCGGCCCAGACACACGACAATTGATTCACACCCACAGCGCTAATACAGTGAATCGGTGACCACCCCTCGCCTGAAATATGCTGTCACCTAGTGAAAAGTATCTTAGTGACGGAGCACCTTGTCTGAAAATTAAATCAGTCGGGGCCGCCTGTCTGGGGCCTGGAGGGAGACAACTCATGGTGGGGACAGGTGGCCCCGTCAGTAAGTCAGTCAGTGATGGTGGCCGGCACCAGCCGGGACAACTTCTCGCATGGAGGCCTCTGAGGACATGGAGGAGGCAGAGCCCAGGGCTGGATGGGCGCTGGCCCCGGGTCCTTACTGTGCAGGTATGGACGCTGTTCTAAAGCCTTGGCCGCGGTCCCTTTCGTTTGTGGCTGCTTCTCCTGGATCCTCGGCCAGGCCTCCAGCCGCCGTGTGTGGCAGGTGACTACACGTGACGTGGGATGCAACCGTCAGGTCCTGGGTGAGGGGTTGCAGCAGCTCGCCTCTGCTGGAGCTCTGAGGGCCATCTGGAGGCAATGCCCCTGGATTCACTGGACCCCTTTCGTCTGCCTCCCGCCTCTGGAGGTCAGGAGGCGGCGTCTCCCCTGGACCGTGGGCCTGTGGATGTTCCGCTCTGGCTGCTCCTCCATGCCTGCGGGGCTGCCCGCCCGCCCCCCTGTAAGTGGACACCCCTTTCGGGAAGGGCCCTGCATTTCTTTTCCATCGATGTCAGGTCTAACAAGAGCCATCACACTGCATGGCTGGCGAAATGGACTCCGCACCCGTGAGGTCCCGTGACATCTCGTGTGCCAAGTAACGACGAGGGGACAGGCGCCAGGCGGCCCGGGGCGCGGCGGGCCTAACTCTCCTGGCGGGAGGCAAAGCTGCCAGCACGGGTTCTGTCTGTGAACTCGCGGGAGGGAGAGGCAGACTCTGAGGCGCTGATGATGCCGTTGGGGAGATGGTCCCCGAAACGCGCCAGTGGAAGCCTCGGTGGCAGAAGCAGAAACCACCTCAGGACAGAAGCTTAGGATTCCAACAGGGCTGAGCTGAGGAGCCATCCTCAGGGTGGGGACGAGCAGCTTTTTCCTCCCTGAGCCCGGGGGGGGGTCTAAGGGACCACCCCCCCACCCCCAGATCGCACACGTCCCGAGCGGGGGGGAGGGGGGGGGGCCCATCCCTTTTAACCTTTTCTTTTGTTGCATTG
>NW_006442110.1:511919-512855 GCF_000325575.1 Pteropus alecto | reverse complement strand
GGGGGGGTCTTAAGGACCACCCCCCCACCCCCAGATCGCACACGATTCCAGCACGGGGGAGTGGGGGGGGGCTCATCTCTTTTTAACTTTTCTTGTGTTGCATTTTGCCCCAACATCACTCTCCAAAGCGGCCCCCAGAAATGTTGAGGGCCCGTGGACTGGCGTCTCTTCAGCCAGAGGACTGGACCCTGCTTTCTCGTCAAGCGTCGGAGCATTCGTGCCCGGCTGGCATCATCTCGCTGGTCTGAGTGGTGGACCGACTGCCCGGCTGGGAGAACAAATGGCCGGCGGTCAGATGAGGAGCATTGAGGCCCAGGATGCCGGCCAGCACGACCCAGGCCGGCGGGGAAAGGCCGAGAGGTCATCAAACACGGGGACGGTCAGGGCCGGCTGGACTTCCGTGATGTCGTTCCCTGGGGTGGGGCAATGGGCCAGAGGGCTCATTCTTAGCCTCGAGCCACTGTCCCCACCTCGTTTCCTTATGATTATAATATCTGCTGTGTCAGGGGACACGGAGCTGACGTCTGCATTCGACGTCAGTACGTTTCCTGGGCCGACATGTCCTGGCCAAGTTATTTTACTCCTCCGTCTCCCCCGAGTAGATGACGTCATCTTACGCTTATCCGAATGCTTGCTTTCGTGTTCATGTCTTTTGTGAAAAGGCACCTCCAAACTTTTTCGGGGCGTAGGTACTAATACATGGACACTCTGACCTAGCCGAATGGGTCCTTCATTGCCACAGAGATGCCTCTCTGTGTCCGTCCCCGTCTCGAATGCTCACTCCGGTTTCTCTCATATCGAGTCCTCCCGTTTTCCTCCAACGCTTCATCCTTCCGCGGGGACCGAGCCACGCGTCCTGCCTCCGAGCGCCGAGGCGCCGGCTCCGCCCGGCTCACGCGGTCTGCAGACGTGCGCTGTTCTGAGCTTCCCCCGGTG
>NW_006442110.1:511056-511890 GCF_000325575.1 Pteropus alecto | reverse complement strand
GTGTAGACAGACGGGGGTGTCACTGTGGCTGAGACTCATCATTCGGGGTGATCGGGTAAAGCCAGAAGGGGTCTGGGCTGTCCGAGGGGCAGCATCCATCCCAACAGTTGCCTCGTCTTCAGGTCCACACAGAGCACTACGAAGATGAGCAAAGTACGATCCGTTACTAGTCACACCGACTCTGAGGCTTTAACGCCTGAACCGGTCACTAACGGTTTGTGTGTGACTTTGGCTTATTGTGCATTAACAGGCCCATGTATCTAGAGATGGTTCGTTCTGTTCAATCAGGTCACAGAAGCCGTCTCAGTCACGGTATTCCTTGGCAAACTTCTTTCTTTCATGTCTATTTATACCATACTTGTAATGCTCGGGGAGCTCAGAGCTAAGTTTTATGTTTAATTTTAAAATGAATTTTAGGATTTTAGCAGCCCGGGCCAAGGTCAGTGGACACAAATCTCCAACCAGCCGGAGCTGATAAATGATGGCCTGAATTTCCAGGTCTGGCTCCAGCAGCACCAGGTGGCTTCTGGTGGTGTCCTGCTGTCCCTGAGCTGGCTGGATCCCCTTCCTACGCTGAGCGGCTCTGACAACCCCCAAGCTGTCTCCTGGGTCTGGGAGTGGGAAGGGTCCTCAGGGGCCTCCTGGGAAGCGAGAGGCCCAACCACGTGGGCCCTCCTGGACCGCACAGACCGGTTCGAGGCCGACCTTGGCGGATGTCCGCATTCCGGGGGTCACGACTGTGGCCCGCCAAGGGAAAACGGCATCAGCGATCTTGACCAAACACCTTCATCTCGTGCTCCCCAGGCCGTTCCCGGCAGCTGGCAGAAAACAAAA
>NW_006442110.1:509381-510589 GCF_000325575.1 Pteropus alecto | reverse complement strand
CCATGACCGCAGGCTCTGCCGCAGGCGAGGCTGCTGGAATCGCACGTTGCTGCTTTACTTAGAATTCCAAAAATGGACGCAGTGCCCGGATGGCCGAGGGGTTTGCTTGGCCCACTGTTGCGTGAGGTCGACCTCGGATAGAAAGCTACACCGCTGAACACTGTTTGTGGTCAATGGTGTTACAGTCACATCTAAATAGCAAACACTATCAAGTCGGCCGTGATCGATGTTGACCGTGGGCCGTCTCTTCAAAGAGCTGGGCTGACAGGGCTCTGTCCACGGTTTTGTAGTGTCGCCGATGGGGCCTTGATGCATTTTCACACCGTTTGTTTTAAGTGCAAATGTGAAAATAAATAACTGCTTTGCCGCAGGCTGCAGGGGAGCGGGCTGCGGGATCTTTCCGTTAAGCGCGTGGGGAAGACGGGTGCTGAAAAGGAAGGGCTTGGCATGCTGTCAGCTCCTTCACGCGGAATTAACGGAAAAAACGCTGATCGCAGCCGTTTCCTCTTCTCCAGTCACACGCCAAGAGGCCCTTGTTCGTCTGGCTCGCAAAGCGTGGTGACTGCTCACGGACGGCGTGAGGCGTTCTCACGTTTAACGGTTTCTCCAGCTCCGTGTGTGTTAGCTGAAAAGACCGTGTCTTATGTGGTTTTTCTGTGTGTATGCGTGTGTGCATGTGTGCATGTACGCGTGTGCATATGCATGTGTATGTGTGCGTGTGCATGTGCACACGCACGCATATGTGTAAGCATGCGTGTGCATATGTGTGTATGCGTGTGCATGCATGTGCACACGTGTGTATGTGTGTATATGTGTATGTGCGTATGCGTGCGTGCATATGTATGTGTTTGCTTATGCATGTATGTGTGCGTATGTGTGTATTTGTGTGCACGCACATAAGCACGCATGCATGTGTGCATGCGTGCTTATGTGTGCGCATGTGGGTATGTGCGTGCATATGTGTGCGTGCACACACGTGCATGCACATGCGCATGCATGTGCATGTTGCATGTGCATGCGTGTATGCGTGCATGTGTGCATATGTGTGCATGTGCATGCACGTGTGTATGTGTGCATATGCATGCGTGTATGTGCATGTCTGCACATGTGTATGCATATGTGCACATGTGTATGTGTGTATATGTGTGTGTGCGTGTGTATGTGTGTATATGCGTGTGTGTATGTGCGTGTGCGCGCATGTGTATGTG
>NW_006442110.1:478395-508446 GCF_000325575.1 Pteropus alecto | reverse complement strand
AATTAGCTGCAGGGAGCTGTCCCTCCTGGGCTCTGCTTCTGGGGGACCCGACTGAGACTCTAGGAAAACAGAGGCTGCAGGTGTTGATTATGGAAAAAAGTTATCATGTCGACCAATTCGCTTTTGGCCAAATTGCTTTCAGACGACTGTTTCCTGGCCAAAGTTCGTTCTCCTGAACGTTTTCCTCTTCTTCCTGGCCATTAACACACATGTGACACATACACCCAGGGCCAGGCACACGCGTGTACCCACACCCACCCACAGCCAAGCCCACCCCCACGTGTGCATTCTCCCACGTGCACACACAAACACACACCTGTGCAGGCAACACACTCATGACAACCTGCTCACATGCACACTCATACACGCACACAAGCATCCACATTCATGTCCAAACACACACACACACACACTCACATGCGCGCGCACGCGCACACACACACACACACACACATACACACCTTGGCCTGCTGGCTCCTGACTTATCCCGTCCTCAGCCAGGCCGTGCTCAGACTGTCCCCAGCATCTGATCCCTCTGACTTGCCCTGAGGACTCTCGTGAGGGGCCCCTAGGCGCCCTGCTGAGGCGTCTGACACTCTAAGGACCCTCCTTCCTGCTGCAGGGCAAAGCGAGGTGTCCAACGGTGCAAGAGGAAGGGCCAGATCCGGGGAAGCTCGGCTCAGGGAGGCCAGGATCTCCGAGATCCTGTGAGCAGGTGTGTGCAGCTGACACGGCTTCAACGCCAGCCGCCTTTACGACTCTCTCCTCGTCTAGCGGCCTCTCTGCTCCTCTGCCTTGCACGGTCTTGTTTCCTTCCTTTGGCCTGCGGATCCCCCTTTCCAGGAGGCGGAGAGCTGGAGGGTGGGTTCATCTTGGAAGAGAGACCCGGGATGACGATGAGGTGTGGGGAGTTCCTGAGGACAGGGACCCTCGAGGTCTCAGAAAGTCAGGCTGTGGACGCAGGGGCAGATGATGAGCAAAAGCTCGGAGAAATATTTATGGGAAACGACGAGGAGCGGAACAAGCCGTTGCTTAAATTCAGAGGGGAGTAGAACATGTCGGGAGAGATCGCAGTTGGAATGGCTGCTGCGCCTGGAAGGGAGGCCATCTGTCTTCCTGGCGTTTGCTCGAGGCACTAACGTCGCGGGCGACAGTCTCTCCCGCTCAACCTGAGACAGTGTCAGAGGCGCGGAGGAGAAGTCGATGGGGAAGGAGAGAAAATCGTTGGCTCCCAAACCCTTTCTGCTTCGACTTGCTCCGCTGGCAAATGTGAGATGAACAAATAAAGCCGCACCCTGCGTGACGAGCCGTGAGACCGCGTAAACGGGGCGTAGTGCCACCTGCCACCACTCCCATCTTCTGCTCTGTCCCCACTGTCATGGGGGCGGGGACTGGCGAAGTCCTTATGGCCCAGGGAAGCAGGGGAAAGAGGGGGTGCAGGGGTAACCGAGACGACTAAACTGTAGGTGGCGTTCTTCCCGATTCCAGGCCCCTGATTTCCTTTTCATAGAGTATTTATGTTAGAAACTTGGTATAAATTCTTTATCCGCCCATTTGAGACGTATCTTTTGAAAGCCTTTTGCTGGGTTTACAACCCAGGACAGTCTTTCTCAAGGACCCAGAGCCATCTCTTTGAAATGTCAGCATCAAGGGAGATAGCACCCCAGTCTTTGGTTTCCGTGGGAGGGTGGGGGCCTAACTTCTGAGGACACCTGTCTCCGAGTCAGAGAACTACCTCCTGTCATAAAGATACAAGACGTTTACTTTCCTTTCGGGTAAAGACAATTAGTAAATACGTGGGCTATGATCTCCCCATTGCACCAACGGCTTAAAAACCCTCCTGCCCTTCGGTTCGAGGAGGCGACCGAGCCGGGGTTCAGGCCTGTCTCCCCTGTTGCCATAGTCTTGAATAAGGTCTTCCTTGCCTGTTTAATTGTGTCTAGGGCAATTTTTGCTTTGGCAGAGGAGTGGGCCACACCTGGGGGAAGACAGGTCACTGCATTTTGGGAACTGGAAAGGTGGAGGTTGAGTGCCTATGCCCCCCAGTATTCTCTATGTATTGGGGGACGGTGGTTGGAATGACTATTGCTACCCAGCCACAGAAACCGAAACTGTTCCCAATCCCACTGACTCCAAAGGACAGTGGCCACTAGATGACACCAAACTGCAGCTGGCACGAAGACCCATTTGGATCATGTGGCTACATCTCTGTCTCCTGCGAGATTTGTGTTGACTGTACAGGTTTCCAGGCACTTCATTATCCTGGCCCAGTATCCTGGGTCGCTGGCTTTTCTCGGTGAGGTGCTGAACTTAACTCTTGACAGACTTTCTCCCTGTGTCCCGGGCAAGGGAGCAAAGCCTGGCAGGAAGCTGATTGCTGACGCTGCAGGGCAGGCGGGCCCCGGGGTGCAGGGCGAGAGCCCGAGTGTTCGGTTGTTGCTGGGCGCGTTCTGCGGTCACTGCCCCGACTTGTTCGTGCCCCTAGACTATTACCACCACTAATCATCATCACTACCGCCACCGGTACCACCTTATCACTCCTCGTGACCGCTGGTACCACCGTTATCTCTCCCCCCACCAATGCTTCCATAATCACCACTGCCACCATTACTGACGCCATCACCGCCACCGCCACCACGGCATCGTGTGACCCCACGTCCCCGGCCGCTGGTCCCACACCGTTCTCCTGCACGGACCTGTCCTTAGACTTATGCGTGGGAATTCCAGTGCCTGGCTGGCACGTGCGCTCCAGGACCTCGTCCCGTCCACTTGGGCTCACTGCCTGGCGGGCTCTGTCCCCACTCGACGGCGAGCACTTCTCTGAGGTCGGATGGAAGAAGCATCGCCTTCTGGCGCAGTGAGATTGCACAGCTGCAAGACGTTTGAGGTGATTTTCGTGTGGGTTTTCAGTTTGTTTTCGGTTGAAGGGATTCGAAAATAATGGGACAAGTGGGGATGCTCTCAGTGTGGCTGCAGTCTGGAGGGAATTAATTTATCCCTTCGTAATTGAAGATGAGATCCAAAGATTATTTTTAGCTGGAGGCTCTCTTCAGCCATGTTGAATTCTTGGCAATCAAACATTTTAAGTGTTTTTTTTTCCTTTCTTGCGTTTCTTTTCGTTATTTCCTGACTGGATTGATTTACAAACAGATGGGGTGTTTCCTAATGGTCTGGTTGATGCCTGAAAACAAAATGCCCTTCTTTCTTCTCCTGAGTAACAAAAACAAAATCAAAGTATCTTCTGCGTGGGGGATAATTGAACAGTCAGGTCAGTGGGAGTAAATAACGGGGTTGCTGGGGAGGTGGGGTGGACGCTGGTCCAGAGCAGCTCTGTGGCCAGACCGCCCAGGTTCGAGGCTTTGCTCCTTAGTAGCTGTGCGACCTTGGGCAAATTATTTAATTTCTCTGTTTTCAGTTTTCCTTACCTGTAAATTGAGGATAACCATGAGATTTCTCTCCTAAGATTGTTCAGAAGATTAAAAATAATATTTATAACTCAGAACAATGCCCCGGTACATTGTAAGTATGATGATAATAATAATTTGAGTATGTTATGTCTTTTCTGGGCAATAGTATAATCACTTGGAGGAAAAGTCTAACTGCCGTTTGTCAAAACTCCGGTTACTGAAGGCACGTGGGAGAGCAGCTCTCTCGCTCAGAAACTGGGCACTTACTGATACCGACCACACGCACCAAGAATTTCGTGTGCCAGGCACTTGGCTAAATAGTTCTCATTTCATCCCTCGCCCGCCCAGCGGGGCAGGCACTATGGTTACCCACATTCTGTAGGGTTTAAGTGGACTTCCCAAGGTTCCAGACACAGCAAACGGCAGAGCGGGCATCAAACCTGGACTCAACCCGACTTGCTCTGGAAGTTATGCCGTTTTCAGTCGAGTTAGGTTTAATTAAGGAAACTGTAAAGAGGAGGCCATGTTTTTTTCCATTGGACCAGTAAATGGTTTCACTCTGACCCCTAAATCCTTAGGCTAAGACCACGGAGAAAGATTCCCTCATACTTTAATGGTGGGGTTTAAAACAGATCCTCAGCTTCTTGAAATGCTGGGCTTCTGGCCAGCTCACCCCTCAGGGCGGGAAAAAGAGGCTCCCGAAGCAGCTGCCCATGTCCCCAGCCTGTCCACTGGTCTTCACGAATGCTGCTTGCTTTGCTCCTGAGGGCCGACCACACCGGACCAGGCCAAATGCCCCTCGGCCTATAGCCTTCATTTCAAAATATTTTGTTTAGAGTTTTTTCTTAAATCAAGGCTTATTGTTTCATAAAGTGCGAGGAAGTCTCTTGGGCCATCGCTTTGTGAGCGTCTGGACTGAGCTCCCAGAGGAGGCGGAGCTTTCAAAATACATATACACTTTCAGTGGACACAGGACGTGACTCAGGGACTCTCAGGTCAAGGAAAGACGTCCTGATTGGACAGGGAGCGTGAGGGGCTCCTAGGTCGTGAGTTTGCTAAGAGCCGCTCCTGGAAACCGGGCACCAGCGTGAGTCAGATTCGGGAGAAACGTCCAGCAGAGCCGACAGTAGGTTCTGGAGAGTCGGCAGAGGACGACGCCGAGCCTGCAGGCCGAGGACGTCCCCGTCACATCTCACTTCCATTCTCTCTTCCCTACTTCCCCCCTCATCCCGCCCAAGTATATGCTTCCTATATTTTCTAGTCTATTTCATTCATTCATTCATTCATTCATTCATTTAATTATAAGAGGTCAGATTTTATTTTCTGCGTTGATTTTGACGGATCACTGTGTCACACCCCCTGGGATATTAACGGATCCCACATCAAAAAAGTGTCCCCTGGTCACGTATGTTTCAGAAACTCCAGGCTAGTGACAGTCACAGCTTCTTTGCTGGAGAACACATGGAGCCTTTAGCAGGCTGACGGGGACTGTCCGTCTGTAAGAGGGGGCCCCTCCACACTTTCCGAACCCAAAGGGCTGCCGTGACCCTCGCCGGGGTGCCGGGAACGTGGCGTCATCCGTGTTGCTCAAGCGTCTGCTCGCTTAGCCCGTATTTCTTGCTTTCATGCGCTAGTTTATTATTTTACACATATAACATGGGTGCGTCTAATAAAAGTAAAAGATCTGTTCACCGGACCCCTCCAGCGTGTCCGCAGCATCCACACGGTCGAATCTGCTATAACACGACACACGTGTCCTAAAGGCCACCGGGCTTACACGAAACATGCGTGAGAGGAATAACAAACACGCCAACATTTCGTCAGCGACACATTCAAGCAAATATCGGCACCTAATAAAAACAGTAGCTCAGCCGAACACGTGTTAAATGGTTCAGAAATACATAAATACTGCAGTGAATATGGCGCTCGACCTTGAAAAAGTTCTGGATTTCGCGTGCGGACGTGAGCGTCGGAAAGGTCGCAGCTTATGAATGATTGTGAAGCAAGGGAAGGGGGTCGTCGGGATTGGGGAAGTTTCCCCAGCTTCATACACACGTGGGGGACGGAAGTGGCTGGTCGGTCCCTAGGGGAGTGTGCAAGCGTGCGTGTGCATTTATGTGTGTTTTCTGTGTTTCTACAGCGTTCGGTTGCGCTCAGGGCAGATGTCTGCGTTCACTTAGTGTTTCTTGTGGACAAAATCGTGGTAAACAAGTGCGAATTCTCATGGTGCCGCGGTTCACTCACACGCTAGACACACTGGAACATATGTGTTTTTATTTTTTAATTTATTTTTTATTTTTAGGCGAGGCAACCCTTGGTTGACTTCACAGGTTGCAAGGACCTTGTCAGCTACAATCCCTTATTTTTTTTAGTTTTTACACCTACAGTGTCTGGTCTTGCTAGGTGGTCTCCCATCCAAGGACTAACCAGGCCCGACCCTGCTCAGCTTCCGAGACCAGACGGGATCGGGCTCGTTCAGGGTGGCGTGGCCAGAGACAACACATGTGTTTTTAAACCGCATGGTAGAGCAGAGGTGACCGTAGCCCGTTTCAGAGCATTTCCTTATGGAGGTCTGAACTCAGGGACGGGACAGCTACGACTTCCCGCCAGGGGTTCTTAGGAGTGTCCTCCCCCGTCCACACCCAGGCCAACACGCCGACACCCACCTTTACCGGGTGTCCAGGAAGACAGGGCGGCAGAGCAAACCAGGGTCGAACCGGACCACAGCGAAGCCGCAAACTTTTACTTATTTATTTCCCAGTTGTTAATTGCGGGGAAATCTGCACGCGACATAAAAACGACCGTGTCCGCCATTGTTAAGCACAGTTCAGCGGTTCGTGTCCGCCCACGTCTGTACGCCGCCACCATCCCCCCTCTCCAGACCTCCATGTGTCCCCACTAAACACAACTCCCTGCTCCCCGCCCCCCGGCCCTGGCCGCCCTTCTGCCTTCTGTCTCTGTGAAGGCGGCCTCTTTAAGGACCTCATGTAAGAGGAGTCACACGGTGTGTGTCTTCGCGTGACTGGCCGATGTCGCTCCGTGTCATGTCCTCAGGGTTCATCCGTGCCGTAGCGTGTGCCGGCACCTCCTTCCTGTTCGAGGCTGATTGATAGTCCACGGTCTGGCTGGACCACATTTCGTTGATCCACTCGTCTGCCGATGGCCACGCGGGTTGCTTCCAGAAAAAGGGTTATCTGAACCCTTGAGTCATAGCTGTCGCACGTTAAGGACACGCGTAAACCAGATGGTTTGCACCCGCATTTCTCACTTCTCCCTTGGGGTCCCAGGTCACCTACAGATGGACTCGGGAGCGGGTCTGTTAATTTCTGGAAGTTACAAAAGTGACATTTTGTAAGGTCACATTTGTGCCTTTTCTAGGGAGATGGACTCTCGACCAGTGGGGACTCTCAAGGGCTAGAGAGGCACCTTGCGGTCACCATCTGAATCTGGAGAGAAATACAGCGACCTGACAATTTTGAGAATGAAAACGCTGTGCTGTCATGTTGCCTGCCTGCGGTTGTCACCTGTGCTGCCTGCGGTTGTCACCTGTGCTGTCTGCGGTTGTCACCTGTGCTCTGAGCTCCCTGCACTGCTCCACCCTTCCCGCAGCCTCTACAGCCACGAAAGTGGGACTCGGAGCTCACACTTGTCCCTTCATTGGTATCTCTTGTCTCTTAGTTCAAGGGTTCATGAAAACTCACGACCCCCAGGGATTACCAAGCAAGAGTTAAGTTTGGGGCTAAACTTAACATGCTCTTCATCTTCAGAATGAGCCTGCATGGCCCCGTGAGACACACGGGGCTGTGCCGGGATGTGCCAGCGTTGGGAGACGGATGCTGGTCATCTCCAGCCTGTGTTTCTCAATATTATTCCCAAACTGGAGAGCACAAAATCCTGGTACGTGTGTTGGATTCTCAGAGGTCTGTGAATTTTATGAACAAACATTTTCTCGCTTTCATTTAAATCGCAGTCTTAAAAAATGAAGCACGTCTGAGTCATCCAGATCACACCTTATAACCTCGTGGGGTCGCGCCATTTCGGTGCCTAAATTTGCTGAAATTTGAATTCGTGCTAGCTAACACGAGGCCCAAGCGACGTCCGACATCGACGAGGTTTAAGTTTTAGCAATTTCCGCTGAGCTATAACATACACACGGCAAAGCGCGCGGATCTTAAGTGGACACGTTGTGAATTTTTACCTCGTTTCGCACGTGGGTAGGCGCCGCTCTGGGATCAAGGCGGGGGACGCTTCCAGCACCCGAAGGCTCCTCGGCGTTCCTTTCCGGAGTCAGCCGTGTCCGTCCCTGCACGGCCCCCACCGGAGGCGACCAGCCTGCTGACTTCCGTCCCTGTGGGTTGGCATCGCCCGTCGGCGAGGGGCCTATCAATTGAATCACAACGTGTGCGACCGTCTGTGCGTTGTCACCTTTTGTTCGTCTTCGTGTCTGTGGACCCGTCCACACGGTGCGTGGAGGAGCAGCTCGTTTTCGTCACTGCCGGGTACTGTCCCGGCGCGTAATTCATCACACGATTTTAAATGCTTTCTGCTGGCGTTCGGAGGATAGACATTCAGCCGTGACGCGTTGCGGGGCGTGTCTTTCGGTAGACATCCGCTCCAGCGTGGGGGCGTTTGTGGGTTCAGTTATTGTATGTTTTTGATGGATCGATCCCTTTGCCGGTAAACCGTGACCTTCTTGGTTCGGGCCGATGGAAGCGTAGCCAGCCCTGTTCTCTATCGGTTCCCGTTTGCGTGCCACCGTTATTTCCATCCGGTTTACGTGTGTCCTTAACGGTAAAGCGAGCCCCGCATAGTCGGCGTATAGTTGGATCTTGTTGATTTTATTATGATTACCATTTCTAATCCATTCAGATGTTCTGTATCTTTGACGGGAGAATTAGTCCATTTCGATGTAAAGTAATTATTTGCGGGTCGGGCCGTGGCTCTCTTGTTAACTGTTTTCTGACTGTTTTGCGTTTCTCTGATTCTGTTTTTCTCTCTTGCCGTCTCCCTTCGGGACGTGATGGCGACTTTTTTCCTGGAGTGGCATGCTTGATTCATTTCTCTTCATCGCTCGTCCCTTCTAAGTCTGTGGTTACCGCGGGACTAACGGAAAACATCTCGTAGGTATGACGGTCACAGAAGTGAGAAGGTGAGTTTATTCTTAGCCGTTGAACTGGGGGTGCCCGTGGGTCAGGCAGACAAAGTCACCTGGAACTTAGGAGAGAGAACCGTGGCACAAGCATGTGGTCTCAGGCTGCGGTCCTGGCCTCTGGAATAACCTGACTGTGTAATCCTGTGAGGTAAGGGCCTAACTTTGGAGACTTACAATATTCTTAACCACAGTACGGGCAGCCATTGATTGTGAAAACAGATTTTGAACATGAAAGTGGTTTTTTTCCTACAGCCAGAGAAAGAGAAGAATATTCTAGACCTCATGATCTTTCAACGTTGGGGCCGGCTTTAGAGCCCTGTTTCATGACTGGCTTTGCCTGCCGGCGCGCTCTGCCTGGTCATTTCTCTTATTTTGAACCATCTTGGTCTCCAGCTTCCACACTGTTCCATTTACTCTGGCTGTGTACCAAATTACCCAAAAACCTAGTGACTCAAAAAATGAACAAATATTTTGCTCATGAATCTATGATTTGTGCAGGACTCAGGGAGGACAGCTGGTGTTTACCCCATTCAGTGTCAACTGGGGGGGGCTCGAAGTTTAGGGGTTGGAGTCTTCCGAAGCCTCACTCGCTCACTCACTCACTAGCATCTGGTAGTTGAAGTTGGATTTGGCGGAAATCCTGACTGAGACTCTTGGCTGGAACATTCTCCATGTGGCCTCTCCATGTGGTCTGGGCTTCCTAAAAATATGGTGGCTGAGAGAGAGAGGGGGGGAGAGAGAGAGAGAGAGAGAGAGAGAGAGAGAGAGAGAGACAGAGAGAGAGAGACAGAGACAGAGAGAGAAGGAGAGGAGTCTTTATGACGTAGCCTCGGTTCAAAGTTAGCAGACTTCCCTCTTAACGAGGAGTGGTGAGTTTCTGGAAGAGCACGTGGGACTGGGGTACTGTTGTGGGCATTTGTGGAGGACGCTTTCTGCCCTGCACATCTCTGTGGCACGTTGTTGCCTGCGCCTGCCCCCAGCCCTTCCTCCTGCTCCTGGCCCCGGCCACCCCGTCCTTCATGCTCTGCTGACTGCGGCTCAGACCCAAAGGATGGATGGGGCTCACGCTGTCTGTTGTCCTTTCTTACATTCTCATGTCCAAACAAAGTGATCGAAGGTGACAACACCAACCTGACAGCCACTGGTGGGGCACGCCGAAGCCAAGAAAAATGTCTGTGAAGTCTGAGCCTTCCAGATTTTTTTTCTCTTGTCAGCAAAAACAGTTAGATTTAGAGACTTGTAGTTAACAGTGAGATTTAAGATGTTTGGCCACACAAATCAAGAACCACGAGTCTTCTTGGGTTAGCCGGGACAAATTTATGATGAAGAAATTATGCTTAAAAAAAATAAAAAAGACTGCAAGACGAGCTGGGATTCCTCTGCCCGCAGGGCAATTTTTTCGTGTGAAATTTGAATTTCTCATCCAGGTGAAAGCTACTGTTGGCGACCTTGTTTATGACCGAGAAAGCAATATATTTGTAAAGCGACGTTCTTCCCAGGAAGTTAAGTCTGTCCCTGACTCGTGGCAAAGCTGTTGTGATTTATCCACAAGCCAAACTTCCCCAACAAGGGAGGATTAAACTGGTTAGCAGTTGAGATAGGACACAGGGTGATTCTGACTGGGCAAAGCCACGTGACCAGCACAGGTGTCCCCCGCCTCCCACCGCCCCGCCTCGGGGCCTGGTGAATGGAAGAACAAAGATCAATGGCAATGGAAAAAAAACAAACAAACACCTTTCATTCCGAAACCATCAAAAGCCAGAGGAAAATGAACGCCTTACCAACATTTACAAAAGCGATTATGCAAAACAGGGTATAAAGCAGGTCGTGCATTGGTATAAAAAAGTGATCAAGCGCTAGCCATGGAAAGGCGGACGGAGCAGAGGGGATCGCAGACGCGTGGGTAGGTGCGTTAATTCACTCGCTGAGCATCGCCAATACCGCTAGGCACGGGGCGAGCTGCCCGACACGCAGCCTCAAAGGCAGCTTGGTCCCTCAGGCGTTCACAGTCTTGTAGGGGAGGGTGGTCAGCTGAGTGGCGGTTCCCAGGGATGTCCTGAGCCCGTGAATGTCACCTTATATGGCGAAAGAGACTTTGCAGATGCGGTTACGTTAAGGATCTTGAGGTGGGAAGATTGTGCTGGGTGACCTGGGTGAACCCTGACTGTAATCTCAGGGTCCTTGTAAAGGGGAGGCAAAGGGAGCTTTAGCCAGAGACGAAGGCCACAGGATGAACGATGCGGGATGCTCCGCGGGCGGCTTTGACGAAGGAGGAAGGGGCCACGCGTCACAGAAGGCCAGCGCTGCCGCTCTCGAAGCTGGCCAGCACCTCGGCCGCGGTCCAGGGAAACAGGTCTGCACTTCGGACCCGAACTGGTGTTGTTTTAGGGCCCCCAGTTCGTGGTAATTTATTCCAGCAGCCGCGGGGAACTAATCCAGGAAGTTAGACATAGAAGATACCTGTACGATATTATTTTTAAGTCATATCCAGCTCCCTTTCAGAAAACGTTTATCACTTACTTAACTGATGATAAATTTAAAAATTTCCACCGTGTCTTCCTTTGGCTTTAGGATTTGTTCAGCGGTCAGCGACCAAATATCTTTGGGGTGGGTGATTTCAGTCTGTTTGTCAGTGCCCTTGTTAGAAGATTTCTTCTTCTTTTTTTTTTGATTTAATGGTTTATTATGATTTATAAACACCGTTTAAAAAACATTAGTCCATTAAACCAGTTTATCATTCTGCGCATGTGACGTTGGTGGAGACAGTCCTGAGACATCTTTCTAACCGGGGTCTGACTCTTGCGAGTCACTGAGATCCAGGTCTGTGAGCCTGTGGGGAACACCTGCGCCGGTCACGTGGCTTAGCCCAACATCCTCTATGCTGTGAAGCGTAGTGGCGAAGGCACATTCTAGAAAAAAAGTACTCCGCCATATTCTACGGGCTTTTCTCCAAGTCTCTCGTGCCCCCTGGGCATGTTTTGATTCTGGTGACCCTTTGACGATAAATATTCGCTCCACTGATGTCACATTTGCTCCTGGCTGTTACCTTTCCATGCCCCTCTATGGATCCAGTGCCGTTCTGTTTCGATGCGGAATTACGTCATCTCTTTTTTCTCTCCTTCTGCATGTCACCTTTTTGAAGACGTTTTAACGAGCAATCAAACTCGACACATGTCGGATGGACGAAGCACGCTACCCAGCAGCAGTGAGGACGGGTGAGCGTTCCGCACACGCGAAGGCAAAGGCAACGTGGACGGCACTGATTGTAGGGCTATAAGAAATCCCGACTCTAGAGCGGCGAAGACGTGAAAACAGTGTGCCTGTTGCGTTCGCTAGATTTATTGCCTTTGCTTGAGGTTGTACAGTCTGTATCGATGCCTGGCATCTCTGTGAGCGCCCATCGGAGCTGTCATCATTTACCATAACAGCTTAGAAAGCAAAGGGCTTTGCTCAAAGTCAAGCACATTCAAAGACGTTGACCCAGAACCAGGAGGGCAGCAGTTACTCTGAATTTTCCTTTCCGTGGAGTTGGCACGCACTGCAGCATGCTATTCAGAGCGGTTTTTGAGAGACAGAAACCTGTGCACGCCTATGTCACCAAGGAAGACAAACACTCTTGGTCTTGACGTTGATTTCTGCATGGTGGATGATGACTACCTGGAAGCATCGATGCGTGTAGAAGTTGGGGCGGGGACAGAAAAGGTCTTTATACATTCGGTTTAGCATTGTCAAATGATAATTGACTTTTCAGACCGCCGAAGGCAAATCTGTTTCCTTCCTTCCATCTCTCTGACTTGCTAATTTGTCCTCGAGCGTTATTCCCAATAGGAATGAATCCCAGTTTCTTAAAAAGTCTTTAAGTACTTTCCTCTAGGAACCTAATTTGCAAGGACGATTGGTTTAATTAGCCCGAGGTCATCTCTCGGAATAGGAATGTGCTCGTGTTCTCTCTCGGAAGGGGATGCGTGGGGATGGGATCATGGTGGGAGGGGAGTTTATGGCCTAGCCGAGGTCTCCCGGTGATGTCTACCCTGCTTTTCCAGCCTCGTTCAACCGCTATGGACCTCGATTTGCCTGACGCCTACAGAAGGCACATGCATTATTGGGGAACACCGAAATATGTGAAGTCTAGAACAGATGGTGTCAGGACATTGTTCATTTTGAGCTTCCGCAGCTAAAATGGAGAGGTCACAAAGATACGCTTTTCACGGCGGATGTGCTTCTGGTATTTACTCTCTTATGTCCACTCGGGGACTTACAGATCGTGTACCTGTCATGATGGCAGGGACTGGAGAGACAAGGTGACCAAGACAGGGCTTCTTCTCCTGGCACAGGCAGAGGCAGACACAGCAACGGATGGCCGTAGTCCACAGGGGTCCATTATCGATAGCTGGGTAGACAGGGCAGAGGGTGCATGGAGAGGACCCACCTAGGTGACTTCAGGCATCAAACCGAGGAATTCTCTTGGTACCAGGTGACTGGGAAGAGTGTCTAAAAGTTAGGGCTTTTGGAGATCGGGTGGGTAGGACAATTTCTAGCTCTGCTGATGATACAGGATTCCAAAGCGTTGAGCCTTGATGAAAACGGTAGAAATCCTTATACTTTGGTGAGATTCTCCGCACTTGTGTGTGTGTGTGTGTGTGTGCGCGCGCACGCGTGTAACGTGATCGGTTTCTCTGGTTCGCTCGTTCATTCAGATGTTTATGAAGCACTAACTAAAAATCAGGACCTTAGTCTTTGTCCCAATTTTGGAGCCGTTAACCCTCTGTGGCGCTGACAGTGTGATCTCTTGCACCTGATTCACTTAACGATTCGAACTCGCCTTTGGAGTCTGCGACACCGTCCAGCTGCGTCTCCTCCTGGCCTCGGCCTACGTTTTGTGGGCTTCTTTTCCCTCCTTCTCGTCCTTGGTGAGGACACCTCCGGTCTTTCTTCCTTCTTACCGATCTTTTCTTTCTCTGCACGACTGTGTCCTTTTTCGTGACTCCCTCCAACATCTGTATGTTGACACCGCACACACGCACGCAGCTGGGGGAGGGGCATGAGCAGGTGCCGGTGCTGAGCCCACTCATCGTCCCGTGTGGTGCTTCTGGCTAAGTGGCTAGTTGACCTCTGCCAAGGATCTCCCGCCATCACCTCCGAGCATCCTAGTGATTAAAATAGAATTGGCCTTTATAACTGATTAAGTATAATGGGTCCCCAAAGGGAGGGGACACTAAGTTGGGTGACTTAGGCAGAGGAAGGAAGGCAAGAAACTCTCTCAGCGGAATCAGATCGCGTAGGACTCTCTTTGTGAGGGAACGGGTCGTGATTTATCTGGCATTGTCTCCGATCACACTTCTTTGCTGCCTCCCAGAACCCTTCGGAGTAGATGGGTGTAAACTGATAACTAATGGCTATACGGAAACACGACTGGCGTTCGATTTTTATAACAAGCCCACAGGGCTGCCATTGTGGTTCCGCCCAGGAGAGAGAGGTTTAAAAATACGCCCGGAGCTCATAGTTGGTGACAGATGTGGAGCATCACGTTTAGGAGTCGAGCCTATTTTCGTTTTTCAAGATGCAGCGGACTGGGACGGGGTTTGGGATATGGAAGAAAATAACCGTTAGCCAGGCCACTGCCCCACTAAGCTCGTTTTCTATGAGTTATTTGTGTGGCACTAAGAAGACCAGCTCCCTGATCGGGCAGGCGAACCTCGCGTGTACCCGGTGGGACAGTGCGGCCCGAGGCGGCCGTTCTCAGCTGCCAGCACGGAGTGCGCACTCGGATCACTGTGACCGCTGCTGCCCTTCCCGTTCGCGGAGAAGCCGACGCTGGGGCCTACGTGTTGAATTGGCTGCCGCTGGAACAGCCTGGGGGGCTTGCGTTCCCCAAAGCCTTGACAGGTGAGTGTACCGGCTTCTCGGGGTGGCTGTGGCAAAGCGCCACTGACCGGGCGCCGTAAAACGACAGACGTTTGTTCTCCCAGTTCCAGAGGCTGGAAGTTTGAGACCAAGGTGTCGGCAGGGCCGTGCGCCCTCTGAAGCCTCTAGGGGAGGGTCCTGCCTGGTCTCCGTCAGTCGGTGGCGTTCCTCGCCTTGTAGACGCATCACTCAAATCTGTCTCCATTGTCACATGGCCTTTCCCTCTGTGTGTGTGTCTGTCTGTCTCCAAATCTCTTTCTTTACGAGGTCACCAGTTATTGGATTTAGGGCCCTAGTCTCGCGTGACCTCGTCTTAACCCGATGCAATCTGCAAAGCCCCTTCGCCGTACCAAGTAGCACATGCATGGGACCTGGGGGATCGGGTGTGGGCATCGTTGCCGGGAACGTGGTTCTGCTCACGGCGCCATCCAACATCAGGGCTAAGAGCAGCGACCGGGTCGGGAGGTGCCCTATCCGGGGTGGGCCCTGTGTACGTAGTTTTGGATTGAGCTGGGATTTACATGGATCCGTTGCTCTCGGTAGGAGGACAGTGTGGCGGGGACATGCTGACCTCTGTCCGGGCAGCGGCCGGGGTGGGGGCCAGATGGGTCTGCCTGCAGCCGTGAGGTGGGAGCTGATTCCCAATGGGACAATGATGGACGGTGTTGGGGAGAAAACCCAAGAATAGGTACAAGGGAGAGGCAGCAGCTAAGGCAGCAATACAGAGCAGATGAGGGCCGGAGGCCACGGAAGGGCGGAGCGTGGAGAGATTAATAATAATAGTAGTAATAATAATTCATTATAAAGCATTCCGGGCAAACACAGCATGAGCGGCTGCAGTTACCGTGTTTAATGCTCACGATAACTTTATGAGGTATGTGCTGTTCACCTCCGCCTTGAGCAGATGAAGCGACAGGCACATAGCCAGGGCGGTCACTCGCCGAAGGTCAGAAGCCAGCGAGTGGCGGAATCCGGACTTGCGGCGAGGTCAGCTCAGCTCCAGAAGTCACAAGATCGGCGCGAGTCAACACATCTCAGTCACGTTTCTGGTGTCCCCAGGCTTTGTATGTGGTACCTGCAGCTTCTCCCATCGGCCGGGCCCCCAGAGAAGCAAGCCTTGGGGGCAGAACCCGAGATGCTGCTTTAAGTGCACTAAATTCTAAGCAACAGAGCTAAATACTCAGATCATTGATGATAATTTAGTTCGCATCATAGCAATCAATTCCTTTATTATTATTGTTTTTCCATCGGCAAAACGTCTGTTACGGTCTCCTCCATCTCAGTTTTATTATGATCTAATTGGCATACAGCTCTGTATAAGCTTAAGATATATGGCATAATAACCTGATATGCATATGTTATAAGATGATTCCCACAATGTTTAATTAATATCCATGTCATTATAGTTACAAAAAATTTTCTTTCTATAGAGTCATTTGTAGCTCTGATAAATTGATGGCTTCTAAATTAAGTGCGGCTTTTGTGTGCATCATATTTTATTATTTATTATTATTTTTATTGTCGTTGTTGTTATTTTCCATTGGCAAACCAACGTCTCTATAGTGTTATTTGCAGCTCTGATAAATCGATAGTTTCTAAATTAAACCCAGTCCAGGCTGCTGTTATGAATTCTGCTGAAGCTGCCCATCTGATTTTGGCCAGAGCACCCAGCTGGGATGAGCTGTGTATTAGCATTTTAATTGCTGGCTGATTGCTTTCCTGTTGCAAGACTCAGCCCACTAAGGTATGACAAGCAAGTTTCAATGAGTTCTTATCCTGGGGCTCACTGGGACTATAAAGAACGTTTTCCTGTATCACTCGGGGTCATCAAGGGGACACCCCTGGCAAGGGTATGGGGAGGCTGGAGGGCTTGGACACTGGCCGAGGGCAGGCCACTCTCGCGGAGTGCCCCCCACCCCCGTCCCTGTGTGCTCCCTTCTTTAGGGTTTGGATTCTAGGTCTGTAATGTTTATCTGTGATAACTCGGACAAACAATGTCACCGGAAGGAGCAGTCAGGCAGTTGAAAAGCCCTACGCTCTACTATCTGTGGACTTGCCACCAATTTAACAGGGTCTTGAACAAGGTCACAAGAACACAGCGCCTCCCCTGATGGCCTGCCGATACGTGGCCCCTATGATTGTGGTTGGCAGAATAAATCTGCTTCTGTAGGCCGTTTGCTTTGGAAATTACGTTTGGGTCAATTTTCCTGTCACCCTGTAAACAGTGACATCTGATTATTCTTGGGGACTGGTGCCTTCCTCATGGGGTCTTCTGTTCCAACTCAATCAATCGTCAGTCAATCAGCCCATCCCACAGAGCTCAGGAGGGCGCTGCAGCCTTGGGATTCTGTGGGGGGAGTCATAGTCTGGAAGGTTTTGAATTTCCACTGAGAAGCTGGGCTTACTTTTGATGCAGAGCTGAGACTGGGGGGTGGGGGCAGCAGGAGAGAAGGGGTCGCAGCTGTGTTGAAGGGGACACCGAATGCTCGGGAAAGACCCTAAGAATCCCACGTGGTGGGAACCCAGTATGAGGACCTCTGCGTTACCTCATGTAGTCTAATGAAGAAATAAAACAGGGCAGAAGGCTGCACGCCAATAGCAATCGTACGTCCCCTGACTTTATTTTTAAATCGATGTTGAGGTTGGAATTAGGAGACTTGAATTTGTCCTCAAAATAGGTACCCCACGCTCCTATGTGTGTTCGATGGGTTACTAAGTGAATCTGAATTACGGGCGATGAGTGGTACCTTAAGAAATACGGCTCGCCATCCCTGACTGAATTGTAGATTTTAAAAATCTTTGCATCTTGTTCATAGGTTCAATGGGCCTATTAGTGAGACGGTCGCATTACCTGCAATTTGGTTAAATAAAGGGCGTATCATCGATTCCTACGCGGGTGTTTAGAAGGTGAGTATTATTGTGCAAGGCCTCAGAGCTTCGGCCCGTCGGCTGGGAGGTTTAAGCGTGAGAGCTCTGCTCGATGTTGCTCCCGGTTTACAAAGCACGTGGCACGCGCCGTTAACGCCTTCGACGGCCTTCCCGACAAGAAAGGATGGCAGTTATTCTTAATTTTTTCTGAAAAGAGGACAAAATTAAAGTCGAGCGAGGTTAAGGGGCTGTGTAAAGTCGCACAGCTGCTCCCAGGCAGCAGAGCACAATTCCTGGTGACGTGGAGCTGCCACCTCGTTAACTTTTAAACATGTTTTATCAAAACCTTGTAATTTTCCGGGCGTCGTCAGAGGCGGGTCGAACCGTCGCCGGTGCGTTGGGGGCTCGCGGGGCGGGGGCATCTAGCCGCGTTTGCTGGCGGCTTCTCCCTTCTTCCTGGTTCTCTTGAATGTTGTGCATATTCCCTCCCCTCCTTCTTCCTCTTGATCCGTCTGTCTGTCTCTTCTCCGTCTCTCGCCCACTCAGTAAACACCTCTCTAGCTGTGGCTGGTGTCACGAGAAGGTGACACGGTGCCTGCCCTCTCTGAGAACTGCTGACTCATCGCGAAACACCATCCGCCGTGTTTGGGGACAGCGGTGGAAGGTCTGAGAGCGGCGAGTGCCTTACCGACCAGGTGTGTCTGTGTCACCGTTTTGTCCCAGGGCAGACGTGATAGGGAGAATGGATCACGTGATGAGCCAACTGGTGTCTGAGCTGTGAGCGTTCGTCTCTGCTGCTGTCCCAGTGTGCCCTGACTCAGTCACTGCTGGCTGTGGGACCTGCTCTGAGTCACTAAAGGGTCAGAAGCCACCGCAAAGCTCTGTTTCTGGAAGAGGATGGGGTCACTCGTTCAAGGTTCTGTCCAGGAATGGCTTTTTATAGGAAAGGCCAATGCCAGCAGCCTGGCCATGGTCACAGGACACAGCTAGGAAAGTGTTTCGGACCAAAATGATCATCTGCACTCGCCTCTCGCCGTGTGAGAGTCCTTTAAAAGGGGAGACATTCGTTCCTTTCTTAATGAAGAATAAAGAATAACTTGCAAACGTCCTCGGGGGACGGGAATTGTGGCTCGAATTCACATGTGGCAGGGAGTGGCCAGTGTCAGATCGTCTCCGGAGAATGGGCTCTGATAAGAGACAGCGCGGCACAGGACGTCTCGTGAATCTCATCCGACGACAGGTTCATAGTAAGCAGGTCTGTGGGACCCAGCGTCTTCCGCAAGTCTCCCGAGCCGCCCGAGAAGCAGGGGCCACGGGCGGACCTGGCCTGGGTGGGAACAGGCCTCTGCGCCGGCCGCGCCTCTCCGGTCCTTATTGATTTCGGAGCTTGAGCCCGATCAATTCCTTAAGCACTTCGCAGCCGATAAGAGACAGGGAGATGCTAATGACACAGAATGGACTTCCTTGGACTGGGGACGGCGGGAGGGGGCCCACGCGTCCAAGTCTGGCTGAGGACGTGCAGCTACGATATCTTTAAAGTGAAAAGACATCCGGGAAGGAGGTGCTGGGGAGACGGAGACCCTGAAAGCATTAACAGTTAATGGGTCGTATCGGGAGTTTAAAAAGTCTCTCTACATGACGTGAAAAAGCGGGGAATTCCGAACGGGGAAAAGCCAGTTACCCTTCGGAAGCGCGGCCGCGCCGAGCTGTCTTTTGAGCTGGACTTTGGAGCCGTTAAAGTGTAAGGTGGCGGATTCTTAGAAAGGACTTGGACGAGACACGTGGCACGTGCCCTGCGGCGCGTACGCCTGGCGCAGTCCATCAGGGCCCCGGGCCGGAGCGGGTGTGACTGTAGTGCCAGCAACTGCGTTCATTCCTGCGTTCGCGGGCCGATGTCTGCAGTCACGCTGGAGACTTTATTATACCTGTGGGGCTACCGGTGCCATATCTCCGGCACGTCCAAGACTCACGTGGGCCACCCAGTCCCGTCCTCCCACTGCGGCACCTCGCGAGTCTCCCCGCATTTTGGTCTCCTCCTAGGACTGCCACAGGCCCCGTGGCGTGGTGGGCAGGGAGACAACGTCGCCGGGAGAGGTGGGAGGAGGGGCCATCGCATCGTCCCCATCCGCCATGGGGCGGCCTTCCATCTCCTGGCGAGGTGTTGGCCTGTGAGATCCCCAGCCCATGACAAATTTGGCTTAAATATTCAAATCCCTCACAATGGATCAGAACAAATGCCGTGAGGTACTGGTGTTTTTATCCAGAACCTGTGGACATAAGTTCACGTCCTCGCTCCCTCTCAAAAGGCATAAAGCGTTATCGTATTTGTGACTCCCCCGTAACCCTCTGCACCAAGCTGCAGCTAACGTTATCTGCTTTAGTATTTATCTTTCTTCTTTTTCTACTGGATTTGTTAGCTCGAAAGCACATTCTCTGAATCACAGCTCTTATGGAGAAGGCGATCGGCGTATTTTATCTCTCTCCTCCCTTCTTCCCCCGCCCCTTCTTTCTTGGTTAGTTGCACCATTTCTACATCATGAGGCACAGAGATTTCATATTCTGTTCTTTCTGTCACTGGTCCTAATGCTTGTCTTAGACTTTATTCTACTGTTCGATGTCACCAAGGCCCGCGTGCCCCAGTTTTCCTAACCAATCTTAAGGTCATAGCTTCGCTGTTTCCTCAAGGAAGGCTCAAGAGAAATATTTGAATTCTTTTCTGTTAAAAATATTTGTGTGTATTCTTGACCAACGAAGGACCATTTGGCTGGGTACAAAATACTTGATTTATACTCTTTTTATTTGAAGACCTCATCTTCCTCTTATAAGTGACTTTATTAGGCAGCCCAAGGCATTATTATTTTTTTACCTTCGATGTTTGATAATTTTAATAGCATATGTTATAGGGTCAACAATTCTGGGTTAGCTATCCCTGGGACATTGGACTTCTTTTAAATGTGTATATATAAATCTTTATTTACTTCTGGAAAGAATTCTTAAATTATAAATCTAATTGGTTCCATCATTTCGATTTCCTTTTTTGAAAAAGCCAGATTTACGCATCTGTTGCTTCTCTTCTGCTTGTTTTCCACGTGTATCACATTCTCTCTGGCCTTTCAAAATCCTGTCTTTGTTTGCATTCGATTTTATTTACTTACATAACTTTCGTCCCCAGTGCCACTTAGTGGTTCTGCCAGGCTCTTATTTGTCCCCGTTCTTATTCCAATCTCACGTCACCTTCCGCGATGGTTTTGGTTTTTTTCTCCGATGCGTTTCCCAAGGTCGCCCACTGACGCTCTGTCATTTCTCACCATCTCGTTTTTCCTTTCTTGGATTATGGCATGTCAGCTTGATGCTCTTCGTTTTAGAGGCAATTCTTAAGATTAAAAAAAAAAAAATGCACGGGAAACATCAGGTTGTTCTTTTCAGCGGCCGCGTGGCGACGCTTTCCTGGTTAGTGTTACTTTTCTGTTGCTCTCTTCCTGGCCTTTCCTCACACTATCCCTGTTTATTTTTGTGTTACTTATCCTCAGATGAGTGAGGCTTCTCTGGAGACGCGAGGGGTCTTGCAGACAATTCTCTGCCGTCCCAGACGGAATCGTTCCCTGAAAATAAGACTCGTCTACCTGGCGAGGTTTTGACCTTCATACACGGTTTCCAGTCGTGGGCTGAGTCCCTAAGTGATTCGAGCGCAGCATCTGATAAATGCAGTCGCTCTCTGTGGAAGCCACTTTGTGGCAACGGCAGACGCGTGCCCCGGGGCGCAGCTGCCGTGTGGGGCCACTCTGAGTTCTGTGGCCTGCAGGGCGACCCGGGGTGAGCCCCGCGGGGGCCGGGGGCTGGGGTGCCGTGTGCGCCTGCAGCACCGCTAACCTCTCTCTGTCCACGCATCCTGGACAACGTAACGCCTAGGGCGCCCCGTCATCGAAGAGATCGCCCTGTGAGCCTACCGGGTGCCAGGCACACACGGACACTACGTAAGGGACGTGTCAAAAGGAAAGAAGTGACTGTGAAACAGTCTGAAAGGAAACAGGGTCTGGGAGAGGACGGTCACCCCAAGCCGGTCCCCAGGCCGGCGCCGAACCCCTGGGTTCTGCCACTCGACTCCGCCTGGCTGATGCTGCTGGCGGGTGTTCCCGCGGCTGTGACTGCCCACGCGTCGGCCCTCGCTTGGGCCTCCAGTAACCGCGTTTTTCCAGACGGTGAAGGCCAAGCTCACAGGCAGAGCTCAGTATTGATAGCAAATAAAACTTACAGTGAGGCTAATCAAACATGTAATTAATTACATGCGCCGCGGTTACTGTGCTACTTGGTAATTAGGCGCGGAGGATAAGCTGCTCGTAAGTGACGGTCGTTAGTTCTACCGTGGTGCAGACCACCCAGCGTTTCTGGAGCTGGTCGGGGTGCCTGGGTGCGTGAGCACCGATGGGAAAGGGGTGTTTAGAGAGGTAGCGGGCGAAGGAATAAACGGAGGGGAGACTCGTGACCCCTAACGACAGCGCATAAGTGCTCGGAACCGTGTCTTCGCACGAAGTGTGTGCTTATTAAGTGGTCACGCTGTCATCTTTATTGCTCCTCGTTGAAACTCTTTGCTCTTTACAACCCCCCATGCATGGCAGCTGGGGGGCCTTGCCCCGCCTCTCGGGGAGGAAGCAGAGAGTTCAGATTTGCCCAGCATCCCACAGGGTGGCAGAAGCTGCGGTCACAGCAAAGACCTTCCCGGCTGGGTTGACCTGCCACAGACCGGTGCTGTCCCCACACACCCTCAGGGCGTAGTTGCTGTGAGGTGTCACCAAGGCCAAGCCGTGGCACCCAGCGATGTAATCGCACACGACGTGGGGGTTGCTTGGACGTATCGTTGGATGCGGTTAACATCTGAAACTGGTCGACGTGAAGAGGGAGATTTTACTTTACATTGCGGGGCCCATGGGGTCGGGGGGGACCCCGTCCAGTCGGCTGGAGGCCTGGCGGGCTTTGCTGGGGCAGCCACGACAAACACCGCAGCTGGGTATCAAACAATGATCTCACGGTTCTGGAGGCCGGGAAGTCCAAGGTCAAGGTGCGGGCTGACTCCGTCCCCTGGCGAGAGCTGTCCCCTTGGCCAGCAGACGGCCACCTTTCTTACTCAGTCTTCACGTGGCAGAGGCAGCTGGCTCCCTGGTGCCCCTTCTTCTAAGGATACTGACCCCATGAGAACTTCACTCTCAGGACCTCTCCTGACCCTGATCACCCCCCGAAGGCCACATCTCCAGGCATCACCACACGGGGGGCTAGCGCATCGACTTGTGAATGTTGTGGGGACCCCCACATTCACTTCACAACAGAGCAAAACTCAGGGTTCCCAACCACCTAAGCTCCCTCCTGCCTTCCGGCAGGCTGGGTCCGACACGGGCCTCCTGTCGGTTCTGTTTTTCTGAAGTCAGCTGGCCAGTGCACGTTAGAGGCAGATTTTGACTAAATTATTTTTTGCCCTTCAGGCCAACGATGACTTAAAATCAGCCCCAAATGAGATATTTAAAATACGACTCATCTTTGGGGAAATACGGACCTCAGTTGCCAGTGCTGGTTTTCCCACGATGGGATCGAACTCTAGATTCTGTGCCGACCACGTGCCGACCACGGTCCGCTGCTGCCTCACGAGAGGCCGAGCGATCGAGGTTTTGTCGGCGAGGTTCATCCAGACCCGCTGACGCTGGTGGTGGCCGCCACTTGATCATCTAAGGAACAACTTAGCAGCGTGTAGTCATCTCTTTATTGAGCCTATTTCATTATTTTATTTTAGTTTGGGGAAAAAATGCATTAGTGCACGTACCTCGTAGGGACTCGCTATTCTTTCTCTCTACCCAGTTTTTATCTTCCCGTAGATACGAGTTCTCTGTCAGCTTTCTCGATGTTACAGTGAATCTTCGATTGAAAGTCCATCTTCCACGATGTGTTTGGGTACCGTTTCTGACGGGAAGAAGGACGAGTCACTGTCCACAGCGTTCACGATGCAAACGGGGTGCAGCTCTGTGCCTCCGAAAGCACTTTATGTCTGTCTCACTCCGATTCGTGCTTTGAGCACATCTGTACCGCAGGGAAGGCTTCGTACCTTAAACCCGCCACCTTGACGAGCAATTCCGTCCTGAAGCCTTCCCAGGTCATTTTCCCCTTAAAATGGAATAAAATGTGATCATAAGGTTTGGCGAGTAACTTCAGGCGTGACGGGCAGAGGATGAAGGAGCTGCCCCGTGGGGGAGGAGTTAGAGCCGCAGGTGCTGGGTGTGCGGCTGGGCTTCCGAGCCCCAAGTCCTGCGCCACCCTCCCGCCTCTGCTCAGAGCCCCGTCTGCAGCTTCTGGCCTCCTGTCATCAGTCATCTGCGAGAGTTGAAACCAGAGACGCTGGATTTTCCAGGGTCCACTGCAGGGATGCCACATACGGAGCGCATCGCCGCCACGTGCTGCTGGAGCCCCCTCAGCAGACACACTTACTTGCCCGTGGAACTGTCGCCCCCTCAACTCTGGACACTTCCCAGGCGTGGCGTTCTGTGCGGCCACCGCCGTGGGCCAGCGTCGACGCTGCGCTCGCTGTCCCTTCGCCAGGCTGGGGTCCTGTGCGCATTCCAGCACTCTCGAGCGATCGGGAGGGTTCTCCACGTGGGACCCTGGCCCGGGGAGTCGGGGGTCGCAGGCAGGGAAGGGACTCAGAGACCGAGAAGGACCCTGTCACTTCGAGACTGAGCCTTCAAAGGCGGAGGGGAGGATCCTCGACGGTAAAATCCCAGCGTCTCGGAGTCAGAAGGAACCGGGTGCTTCCTGTCCGCGTGGAAGG
Source organism: Pteropus alecto (assembly GCF_000325575.1). NCBI lineage: Eukaryota > Metazoa > Chordata > Mammalia > Chiroptera > Pteropodidae > Pteropus > Pteropus alecto. The sequence goes on along the minus strand of NW_006442110.1, from coordinate 484,307 downwards.
ACCACCCAGCCGTGACCTGCATGCGGGCGGTGGCCGGGAGCCCTTTGTCCCCAACCCTTTCTAGATGAATGAAATTCTTTTTCCCGGAGCCCTCCGCAGTCGGCCCCGTTCCCCGCTAGGCGCGGCCTGCACGCCGGCGGCTCTGTTATCTTTCTCTGGGAGGACAGACGTTTAACTTAGTGAAGTGTGTCCGTCTCTTCGTGGCTCTCATAAAGCAAATGCAATGCTGACCATTTTGAGCGCACTGTCGGGGCGGGGCGGGGAGACGCCGGCGGGCAGAAAGATGTCCTCTGGGGAACTTTCGAATCGCCTCACCCAGGCCTCCGCTTTCTCCTGCACTCACGAGCCAGGCCCGCTGCTCTCCAGGGCGCTCAAGGACGGAGCGGGCATCTGAGCCGGGGGGCCACAGGCCGGGTTGTTTCCACGCACGCCGCCGGGGTTCCTGCTCCCGTGTCCGGAGGGTCACCTTGCCAGCACTTTCCGAGGGTCGACATGGCCTCTCCCAGGAGCGTGAGCTGCCGTTTTGACTGATAGCGCCCTTCCCCACAACGCAAGCCGTTTCGACGTGAAGAGCGTGCCTGTCCAGGGCCCGTTAGACGCGGTCTTTGGCCATCAGCCTTTGACGAAACTACACGTTCTCGGAACTAGCAAGGAGCAGCTTCGCTCTCCACCGTAACTCAGGGCGCCTACCAGGAGCTGAAAATCCTAACACCTCATTTTCGTGACAAATGATGCAACAAGAGCCCCCAGGGGCCGCCGCGAATCTCTGTTCCCGAGTGTGATCGCCCTGGAGGAGACGGGCGCCAAGCCCTTACCTCCACCCGGGGCCTGGCTGCCTGGGGCCATGGGGGAAGCTGGCCCCGAGGTAGGGCTGCTGTCCCGTGGCTCCGGTGTCCTAGGGACTGTCCTAAACACAGAGACATGCCGAGCGTTATAACAGTTATAAGAGTTACACCCAACACGGCCCTGGACGCAGGGGCCTTGGCGAAGGGGTGATTGACAGCCGCAGGGGTGAGAGCGAGCCGCCGAGGTGAGCACGTCAGGCGTGTTTGCTGTCGGGTCCCCACGGGCTCTGCAATGGTACAGGTTTCCAGACAGCTCGTAAGCCCTTCTGCACGCACTCGATATGCAAATGACAGCATGACTCAACCTTTGTATCAACCCTGGGAGTCCCCATGTCCACTCGGCCTTAGCGATGACAGCTGTCACTATTGAGCAGGAAGTACAGTGTGCTAGTGGGCCATTCGGGGTCCTAATGAGGGTGCCACGCCCATCTCCACCCCTCGATTCTTGGAGCCCCCGAGTCCTGGGTGGGAGGAATGGCAGTATGAGTCGGACACTGGTCCAGGGCACACGCAGCCTCCTGGAGAGCGTGCCCAGTCCTGTGAGTGCTGCCGCCAAGCTGTGCCCGAGCCGAGTCTTCAAGGGGCGGTTCCATCATTCTGCTGAGCCGGCTGCTTCAAGACGGTGGGGACCAGAGAATTCGGCAAATCTGTCTTCAAGTATCTGTGTCTTAAGGACCAAATGCTCTCTCCTCCAGGATGGCATGGTCCAGTGCCATCAACCTGCTACCAGGTAGCTGGCTGATCACCCTGGGGACTGGCGCCATGCCGGGTGCTCGGCGTGGGTGCCTGCTGCTGGCAGACTGGGCGCTCAGCGGGGGCCGTAGCCAGGTCAGCTTTGGTGAGTGTTGCTGAGGCCATGAGACACCTCCATCCCTGCCACCTTGGCCACTTCGGTCATGAGTGTGTCGGGCAAGGACAGGGTGGCCGGGGAGAGGGCAGCTGGCGCCGTGAGTCGTCTCCAGAGCATGCGAATCCTCCTACGGCTCTTGAGTTTTAGAAGGGTCACCGTGGAGACGGCGCGGGAGGCTTGGAGGGGAGAGGCTGGGAAGCTGGGCTGACGGTGTGCGTGGGGGCTGCGGACGCAGAAAGGTGGGGGGCACACGCACGGTGGCCGAGACGATCTGTCTGAAGCTGGGACCGAGAGCGGCTCAGGGACATAAATTTTCACGTGAGGGGACGCCTTGCTAGTTCCTGTGGTGTTTCCTGGGCGTGATTGATGCTCTGTGTATAAAATCAAACTTCTTTCTCTGTGCTCGCTTAGCCTTCCCCGCCTGCATAACGACCATCACTGGCAGCTCCGCATCCCAGAGGAAAACCAGGCGGAGGACAGCCTGCTCCGTGTGGCCACCACTTCTGTCATCTGCATCCTCGGTCGCCTTCTGCCGGCATTTAGCGCCGAACCACGTGGAAGACGATCTCGGGCCTCGGGGCTGAGGCACAGAGCAGGGCGAGGAGGGACAGGTGGGGGTGGCATTTAGGATGCAGACAGGTGGGGCGATGGAAGGCTGCAGGGGCTCGTGGGTGCAAAGGAGCGGGCCAGGTGTGTCTCGGCGCCGGGACAGGTGGAGGAAAAGGAGGAGGGGACGAATGACGACGCGGAGTCTGGGGCGAGCTGCTGGCTCGTTCCCGGGTCTGCGCGTGCCTCCTGCGGGCCGTCCGGATCGCTGATGTGTCACCACCACCTCCTCCGTGCTCCCCTCACCCCCATTCCTGCCTCAGCTGCCTTGATCTCGCTCTTGGTCCTGACGTCCCACCCGCCTGGTCCGGGGGCTGCCTCCGCCCTCGCTCTAGTCCGCAGCGGGACCCGCGGGCGTCCCGGGATCGGGGCTGTCAGGGCTCGTGTGTCTCCCGCGCCCTTTTTTTTTTTCCTCCGTCCGCGTTTGTGTCCGCGTTTGTGCCGGGCAGACCGTGAGAATGAATCCGGACGGAACACGCTTTCGTCCCTTCTCAGCCCCGTTCTGAAGCTCGGCGAGCTCATTAGATGCGATTAGAGGGTTTTATGTCCGGCTTGCTGGAGAGAGAGGGATTAAGCCACAAGGAGCTGCTCCCTCCCCGCGTCTGCAGACTCGCTCGCTGAGTAGAGCAACGCTTTCGGCTGCCTCTCTTAAAATGCTGGGGAGGTTCTTTTCCTTCATTTGTATTAATAAGATCGGTCCAAAGTGGTTAAGCCTTCTGGGCTTTTGCAACCCATAAATTATCGCATATAAAAGCTGGGAGGTTAGAAAGAGTCAGAGCCCCAAACTTCATTTTGTAGCTAGGAGAGCCGGAGGGGTTAACCGGCTTGCTCGAGGTCGCACGGCCCTGAGTAAAACCCAGGTCTCTCGTCTGCAGAACTGGCTCTGCTTTTTATCCCCTGGTGTCCCCAGAAAGGGAGATCAGGCCGCACGGTGAGGAGGAAGCGACAAGGGGGACGTCCTCGCCCGTGCGCTGCGCCCGGCATGCTCCCACCCCGGCTCACGCTCCCGCCCCGTCTCACGCTCCCGCCCCGTCTCACGCTCCGTGCTCGCTCTCTGCCCCGTCGCTGTCACACGAGACGTGCGGGTTTTGAGCAGCACGCGGCTCTGACCTTTCTGCGGAGAATACCGCGGGAGTGGTCTTCCCAGGGACGTGACGGGACTGTGGGGGGAAAAGGGCGAGATGGGAACGTGGCGGGGAAGACGGCCCCTGGTGACCAACACCCCAGGCTACACCGGGTCAGCGTCCCAGGTTTACAGCCGCCGTAAACCCAGAGCCAGGGCAGGGGGCTTCCCGCGTGGGGCGGGGGGCCCGCACGGGCTTGCGGTCCTTCCCCTGATGAGGGCAGGGGCTTGGAGCGGGTCGTTAGGATGGTTAGGACTTGAGTATGGCGGGTTACATGTGAGGCCTGGATCCACCTGCCTTGTCAAGCAGGAACCGAGGGCGGACAGGTTCCCTCAGACGTCTGTCGCCCTGTGTCCCTCAGGCACTGTGGAATTGTGCCGAATCTCCCCGAGAGGACCAGGGGCAGGCCGAGCCCGGGGCAGGGACAGGAGGAGGCTCACGGTGAGCCGGGTGGCTCTCTGGCTGAAATGACCCTGTGTCCCCCCTGACCCCCTTCAGAATGTTATTTTGATGGGCCAATTACATGCCATAAGTCAGACTGCGTTCCATGAAGAAACACTTGGATGGGAATAATTGTTGGTAGACTCGTTTCATGCGCATTCCTAAAGACCTCCGACGAGGAATAATGATGGCAAATCATTAATCTATATTTTCGGCTGCTTTAAAAATTAAATCTGTTCCACAACGTGTTTCACAATTTTATGGCCATTATGCAGAGCCCTTTGGGGGTAGTCTCATAAAAGACATTCCATAAATTTGGTCTATCCTCGTATTGCATGCATTTCATTTTGCAGCGATAATCTGGCGTTTTAAGAAGTGTCACCTTTTTTGGGGGGAGGTACCGGGGCAGGGAAAGGAGCAGGTTTGGGGGTGGGGCAGCCCCTTCGTTTCGGGGTGCACCAGGCGAGGGGGCAGCCGTGATCGGTGTTCTTCGGAGGGATTTATCCCGCTATCCCTTAGCTTCCCGTTAAAACCTACTGAATACGGCTCTTCCTCAGCGGGCCTCCAAACGAATCTAACTACCAACAGCAACGACCAAGCCCACTCTGGGGTCTCCTTCATAAGACAGCGGGGGTCACCCCGGCCTCATCGCAGAGGCCCCGAGGCCCGCCAGCACCGAGTCCAGCCCAGACTGGGGAGGGAGTCATCCAGCCACTGTGTCCTCAGCCTGCCGTGGACCACGTGGCCGCAAAGTCACTGTCCAGCTCTGTTTCCGTGGCGACCGTGATGCTGGGCCAACCTCTACGGACGTTTGAAAATCCGGGTACGAAACTTGCAGAGCCCTCAGGAAGGGGAGGTGACGGTCCCGACTCTTGGGATCGTTGAATGTTTTCACTGTTTCGAGGTCGGAAAACCTAAAAGATAAGCACGAGGGGTGCCGAGGTCCGCTGTGGCACGAAGCTCCGGACACATGGCCGTGACCGAGCTGCCCGGAGTCCCCGGAAGCGAAGGAGGCCCTCGGACTCGGAGCTGGTTTGTGCGTCGGGTCTTGAGGCTGCCCCCCGAGATCTGGGCAGCGAGGTGAAGAGCACGGGCGAGGGGCGGGGTCGTGGGAGGAGAGGCCCGTTTCTGGAAGCTTAAATGCTTCGCGGGGACAAGACCCGGCTTTACAGCGGGGTGGTGGGGGGGCTGCCCTCCGATCGTCATCGTGGGTGGCAGCAAACTGGGGCTCTCACGTCCACAAAACCGTCCGCTCGTCTAGTTTTGTGCGTTCGTCCCTCGTTTGGAAGGACGTGGATGGGGACGCAGGGCCCGCCTGTAGCTTCTCACCTGCGGTCCGGCGCTCTGGTTCTGAAGCCACATGTGCCCCCGACTAAACCAGCCGTCGTCTCCTGCCGCGTCTGCCGCACGCCCATCTTTGTCAGCCGCTTTAATCGGAGCGAGGAGGCCAGATGAAAAGCACTGACATGTGCCGGCGGTGGCGGGAGATTACACAGGCCCCGTAAAAACCAGCTCTCCGTCCAGCCCCGGCGTCCCCGCCCGACACGGCTGCACACGCCTGCACCCACGTCCCATGCCACACGCCTCCCCGTCCACGCTCTTGCTGCCCACCCTCGAGCCTGTCACGGGGGAATTGTCCCACCTTCTTTGCACATTATCCCTCTGTCTCTCCGTGGCCAGGAGGTGGCTCTGCCAAGCTGCCCTGAGAATTACTGCCTTGCTGATTTATCTGTTCCCAGGTCACTTCCCCGGGCTAGTGACAGATTGCTCTCTGTGGGAAAAAACTGGTTAGAGCACTTAAGACAGATGTGACAAATTCCTCATAGTTTGGGTTCATTGGAAAAGGCACAAGCTCTAAAGTTTCCTGCAAAGGCTGGAAAGGTGCAGAAGCTGAATACTGAATCTTCAGAGGTGCATCTGGGGCGACACCCCACTCCCGCTTGGCGTTTGGGGAGACATGTTTCAGTGGGGTCACTTAGCCGACACCTCGACTCTCCATTTTGTTCTGGTCGGCAGAAAATCCCGATAGACGTCGTGCTCTGGGAC
>NW_006442110.1:477369-478329 GCF_000325575.1 Pteropus alecto | reverse complement strand
AGTCGGGGGTGCCTCTCTCAGATTCCTCACCCACTCCCTTGGCCTCCTCGCAGTCTCTAAACTCAGCTGTTCCCCCGACTCTGGTAACCTTCCCAGTTCCTCTGGGTGGAGCCTGGTGTCCCTGTCACTCTGTCCCCGGGGACCCCCGGGCCATTTCTGCCGCATGGCATGAGCAGTGTTGGTGTGACCGCCCTCCCCAGCGGGCTGTGAGCGCCTGTCGGGAAGGTGCGATTCCTTTGCTCATTTTTACGTTCCCCGGGGCACGGACGCTGCTAAGACGCTCTTTCCTGCACCGGGCATTGCTCTCAGCTGAGAGGTGTCCGGCGAGTCGTTTGTTACGAAGTTTGCGGGTGAACGGCATGAAGACACAAAGGCGGGAGGCGTCTGGGTCGAGGCCTGGCCAGAAATCGGTGGCACATTCGAACGGGGAAGAGGAGGAGAGTTTCACAAGGGGCTCTTTAGAGCAGCCGTGGGCGGGCTTCGGGAAGCCGGAGGGGGAGCGGGCCCTGGCGCTGGTGACAGTGTGGCGCCCCTGTCACCCCGGGCCTTCGAGGGCAGGGGAGAGCGTGGGCCGCAGGACCGTGAAGAGGGACCCCGCCCGAGGCTCTGGTCGGGAGGGACACGGCAAAGCCACGGTGACTCGGAGAGAGGAGGCCGCGGCCATAGCCGCCCCTGTCACTGTCCCCCCCTCTCTCTGATCCGCCAGTCACACCAGAAGCCGGGGGACGGTCCGCACAGGTCGGCCTCCCGGTGCCCGGGCAGCGTGGGGACGAGTCCAGGCGGCGGGTTCCACCCCTTTGCCATTTAACGTTGCTTCTTCTTCTTGTCTAGGGGACAAATTCATGTCCCTCGCACAGGGAACACAGGAATCTGAAGCAGCTGCCACACCGCCGCGGGCGTGCCGAGCGCTTCGCCGTCCCCCAAAAGCTCCATCGTCACCACCAGCGTTGTCACAGGGGG
>NW_006442110.1:463897-477235 GCF_000325575.1 Pteropus alecto | reverse complement strand
GGAACGTCACAGGAGGCCCCTCCTTCCGTCAGGTGACCACTCCTCCCACCACCCCCGCCCCATCAACTTTACAAAGGTCCCCGTAAAACACCGTGCACATTCACTCACTTAGCCAATAAATGTTGACCGATCGTCTGTGACATTTCGGGCAGGACATGGGAGGTCTCTGCCGGCACTCAGCAGGCACACACCTGAGCTTGGACCCCTGTTGACACTGGCTCGGTCCCTGTCTAGGTCAGTTACGCTGGGGCAGTCACACTTGGAGGGGAAGATGCTGACCCGGGCTCAGGTTATGGGCGTGAGGTGGGGGCCGGAGACCTTAGAAGTACCACCTCCCCACCTCTTCCCAGATCATCTTCCTAGCACACCTGGAGGCAGAGGGGAAGGCGCTGTCTTATGTGGGGTATTGAGACTTTGGGAACAGGGGACAGAATTTGAGGGAGCAGAGGAGGGTGACTGTCCCATGTCTGCGTGGAGCACTGTGGTTTCTCTGGCACGTGGAGGTGGATGTGTCTGAACGTCACCTGGTCCTCACAAGGTGCGCACTGGGGACACAGCAGTCCGACCTCGTCACGGTGCAGCGGCCGGCTGGGGATGACCAGTGGGGCCGGGCAGCGGGACTCAGCAAGGACACGCAGGCACCGGCAAGGACACGCAGGCTGCTCAGAAGCGGGACAGTGGAGAAGATGTGGCCGGCAGAGTGCAGAACGCATGGCCCTCCCCTTCACCACGGGCCCCTTCGCAAACCCCAAACGTTACCGTGACTCTTCTGTACGCCCATAAAACTGGACACGAGTGCAAGAGAGAGAGAAAACCTGTGGGCGAACGCGCATCCGACCGGCGATGGGGGTGACTCACCCCTGCAGAACCAGTGGTCAATTGAGCGTGGCTCAGGGGCTCCTGAAACTAGGCTGGACTGGAGGAGGGGTCAGTACTAGGGGGCAGGAACAGGCGACCTTGTGACCTGAAGTCTGGGGAAGGTGGGGGGCTGTCTGGGAAGCTTTCACAGAGCTGGGAGCCGTGGGAGGGACACCTTCTGAAGCGTGGGCTTGGACCAGGACAGGTGGACACGTGGAGCATCTCCGGCAGAGAGAAGGGCACACGCCGGCGAGAGACACGGCTTAGAAGTGTGTGTAGGGGAGAGACAGGTAGCGGGCAGGATGGTGCTGGGACATCGATTTAGAAAGATGGCGTAAGTCACGTCGTGGGGGACCTCGGAGGCCTTTCCCTGTCGCTTCTGCTGTGACTCCAGACAGTGGGAAGCTCCCCGTCTTCCTCCCTCCCTCCCTTCCTCCCTCCCTCCTTCTCCCTTTCTCTGGTGAGTAAGGGAACGTCATAGATCGAATACCCTGGTAAACAGTGGCAGAAATTCCCATTCGAGGAGTTTAATGACGATGTGGCGATGCTCTGAGCAATCAATGCCCATGAGTAGTGAAGGCAGAAGAACCTGCAGCAGAGGCCTCAGGAGGACTCTTAAGAATTGTGAGCACTGAGGCCGGCGGGGACAGGTCTCGTACAAGACCCCTGCATCGAACCACCACTGGACACACGTCCCCAGGGAGGGGCTGTGACCTCGCGCGAGTCATCCCCCGCCGGTCTAGGACAACTCCTGGGGATGGACTTGGCTGTGAGTCGTGAGCGGCTGACACTCCATCCGGGCACAGGGAAGAGCTCCTCATCCCCGGGAGGGGAGCCGGGCAGCACACCAGGGAGGGACACGGGCAGAGCCGGGAGGTGACTCTCAGTGGGCGCAGCAGCTCTGAGCGCCTGGTCTGCAGGTCATGCTGGTGAGGAGAGGAGATGGCATCGAACCGAACGGCAGCGCAGCGCCCCCTTCGTCAAGAGCCCCTGCCGAGCACAAAGAAGGAGTCCACCAGACCCATTGCTGCCCTTCGTGAGGGAGCGGACCTGGGGCGCACGCCAGCTCCTCTTGGGCTGGGGCCCGTGCGAGCCGGCACTGTCGCCAAGCCGCTTGGAGTAGCGTGGTGTAGACCGGCCGTGTTCCTGTCACAGGGGACAGTCCCCCTGGGCCCTCTCTCTCCTCGTCAGCGGACCTGTGAAGTCGATGTTCGTTTGACTTTCAGAGTCTGCGAGACAGGCTTTGCTTACTCCCTGCTCTTCCCAACAGACTCCTTTTCCCCCAAGGTGGGGAGGTGGATTCATCCTAGTAGACTTGTCAGATTGTGTGTGACGCCATCTATTTTGTCTTCCCAGACGCCCCATCCTTGTCGGCTGAGAAACACTCGAGGTGCCGACGAGGCTCTTGTGGACCACACGCCCGTCAGTCACTGCCGTCTGTAGGACTGATCCTTCTTAATTATGTCAGTGCCGGGCCATCTGTCAAGTTTACCGATGCCGTCTGGTCATGTGTGTGAGACTTATAGATGCAAGATTCGTCCCACATGGAGGGGACCACAAGCAACTTGGCTGTCTCTCCAGTGTCTTTCTGCACGAGGCGAATGTCACACAGTTATTCCAGAAAGCTTTTTAATAAATAAGCGCTCGCTTCTCTAAGTCTCCTCTCTGGGGCCCGGGAGGGGAGTTTGGGGATCCGGGACTGATTTTTGCAATGCCTGTTTCTTTCCCCGGCGGCTGAGTTAGAAGTGCTTCATTCCTAGGCCAGGGGGTGTTCTTGAGAACAAGAACGTTCGATTATATTGAAGCATTTTTATGCACGTGGCCTTTGGCCTTCATATCATTGAGGATGAAATGCCTGGGCTTCAGACGGTCAGAAGGAAATGGAGTGAGCCTAGAATCCCAGGCTCACGGGAGATTGGAGCTGGAAAGAATCCGGTCACATCACTGTTCATAGAGAAAGGACGGCTCTGAGCATCAGGAGTGATGGACCAGCATCCGTGCATCTTTAAAGCCCGACAGGTGCCTCTTATGTCCATTCAGGTTCAAAGACCGTGGGTGTAATCGTCTCTTGATCCAGAGAGGGGCGGAAACGGGGCGTGGAGAGCCGCGTGTGTGCGGTGAGCGAGGGTCCCCCAGGTTCCAGCAGTGGGGACGTGGGACAGGAATGTGAAGCCAGAGGCGATGGGGTGGCCGCTCCAACTATTCCAGCCTCAAGGGCTTGAGCGGAAACTGTGTCCGGTCGTGCGCCAAGCCCTCGATGCTCATCCCGTGAAAATAACTTGAGAATTCTCTTTGTCCGAGCGAGACCCACGGAGGTTTCATAAGTTGACCACGATGCTGTAAATCGTAAGCTGGACTCAGAGGTTGAACCCGGGCCTTCTGGTCAAAGGCCTCTGTTCCCCCCCGTTCCCTGCCGGTGAACGAAAGACCAACCAGGCGACTTGCAGGGGACCACCCGTCCCATGTCCTTTGGAGAGGACACTATGGACTGCACGTGTGTGAGCACCCGTAAGAAGTCCGCATGGTGGTTCGCCAAATTTAATATGGTTCTCGTTATGCGAGAAAAGCGAGCCGTAGCTGAGGACGGGGAGGAGAAAGAAGGATTAGGAGAAACGTTGGGGAAAGTGATGGACGACGGGTGACCCCAGGAGATGCCGATCACGGAGAGGAAGACCGGTGGGACGCCGGACGGAGGAGACGGACGGCGCCGTGTCACCTGCCCACCTCCCTCACCCGCCTCACCCAGTTCCAAGGCCGCGAGACACTGATTAACCGATGGATGAGAATGTGCTATTCGAAGGTCGGTTTCCAGCAGAGCAGGACGTTGACATTTGATGGGAATAAATGGAAATGTTGAAAGGCAAAGACAGAGACCTGACGCTTTTCCTGAAGATTTCTGCCCCGGGGGAAGGAAGAAGTCAGCACCCCATAATCCCAAATCAGCCCGTCCGCGCGAAGGAGCCTTGCGGCCCAGGCCCTGGCCTAGACCCGGCCACAGATGCGAGATCCCAAGACGAAGGCCGGGGTGGAGGCCACGTGGGGAGTCTACAGAGAGCCCGCGCCCCGTGCCGTGGGCCCGGTGGAGACCAGAGCTGGGTGTCGGGGTCCTGGGGAGACCCCTTTAGAAAGTAACAGAACGAGTCGAGGCTTCCGTCTCCCCCACCTCCGGGTGCCGTGCCCCACGATGGGGCGCCACACTCACGTCGGTCCACGCGGCGCCTTCACGATTCCACGAGGTGGTGGGGCTCAGCTTCGAGCCCGGGCTCTTTTCATCTACAGGGAGAATTTAAGTGACACCCTCTAGGTGGCCCGTCTCGTACGTGGCACAGTGTAGACGCAAATACAGATGAGGCCCGTCTCCCCCCAATTCAACTTTGTTCGAGGGTGGAGTTCAAGCACCTCAGTATAAGCCGGGCAGGGCCCTGAGCAACGAAAAGGAGCTCGAGATGTCATCCAAAATGACATCTTAAACAGGGTTTCCCCCGTAATTTCATAGTTTTTAGGGAAAACGTATTAAAGCGCGATTGTAGTTTCTGTGCTCACCTTGAGAAACCACTAGAAGCCACCGAAGACTCTTTAGTCGTGCTAAGGAGGCGCTTATCAGCCATTTCTGGGGTCACACAGATGGGGGCCACCAGCCCCTTCCCTGCTGATAGCGGCGAGAGAAGAACCTGATTTTTCAACGACAGCGTTGAACTGCTCAATTAATCGATCATAAGGTCTGACTTATTTGTAGATATTTGGTTATAGGGCCAAATAATTTCCTTGGTGCTCGTTCAGCTTCGGTTCCATTTTATGCCATTTGCAGCCCAAAGGGATCCAGTGTCCATCACCCCTGTACGGGTCAGCAGCGTTTTTGCGCTCCACACCTGGAATGTTCCCAGACCTCTCCGTGCCATCTGTAGGGTAGAAAAACAAAGAACAATTTACAGACCTACGTTTGCCCATGAGAATCTGGCATAGAATTAGACATAATAATATACGTGGTCTGTCACAGGCCCTCTCGATTACCATGTATCTTCCCTAAGAGCAACAGGAAAAGAAAATTAAAAACCCTCTGGATTTGGGGGAAAAAAGGAGAAACAATTGTAGTTTTCACGTGCGTTTGGAAATCTTACAAACACCAGATTAAAGTATTAGCAGCCTGGCTCTCACAGTGTCACCCGTCATTTCTGAAGCAACATCGAAACCTCTAAGTGGAGACCAGCTTTAATTCCATAAACGAAGTGTATGCGTCTGTTTTGCATGGGTAGCTGGAGGGTCAGGGAGGTAGAAATAGATCGGTTTAGGCGTCGCCTCAAAAAAGTAACGCACTCGAAGTTAGGGTGTTTGTAAACCATGAGAGATCAGAAATGTCTGTCATTTGAAAACGTGCTAATCGCCTGTTTAACTATGAAGAAAAAACCATCCCTTTGCCTTACTAGAGCCTTTCTAGTTGCACGTCCTAATTTACAGAATAAGAAGCAGACGTGAAAGCTGTCAACACCGCCCATTGCTGTTCTCTCTGGTCCAAAGGCTGTTTCCTCAGCGGAGAATTCAGATCACTGTGGCAGCGGGGGGTCTGTCTTTGTAAAGTAAAAGTGGGTTTTCTCGGTACTGCTCCTAAAAACTGGGAGATCATACCGTATTCCATTTTTTTCCATTACGGAGCCCAGGAGTAGATAGCTGCATCCTCGGTCCTGAAAAACACCCACAAGCAGTTTTATCATATTTTTTAATGCGTCCGCAATGGGAGCGAGGGAGGTGGGGGTACCAGAAGGCTCATGTGTGTTCTTTTTTTTTTTAAATTCTGCAGATTGTTGCTGGGGCAGGGGCCGAATCCTGCCGATGGACAGGCCTGCTACTGTAAGCAAGAAGGGCAGCACAATTTCTGGAAGCTAACACAGCTGTGGGGTGGAGGGGAGAGCCCCCCCTTAGCACAGGCCAAGCGATGCAAGCCCCTTGCGGACAAACCCGAATGCCACGGCCCCCAGGGCCGGTATCTGTGCCCAGCGAGCTGCTCTCGCCCGCTCGCTCCTACTCCGGGCCTGGAGCAAATCCCAAACTGGAAGTTTGTCAAAAGCAGACTGAAAAGGAGCTTCATGCTTGGTTTTCTCCCGTTTTATTTCTTGCTACAGGTTCAATTCCGGCCGAGTTTATTTCTGGTTTCGCACCAGGAACCGTTTAAATTCGGAAGGACTAGCGCGTCTGAAACGCCCAAGCTATGCTTCCATCCCAAACTCAGTCACACCGAGAAAGCCCTCTGTGCCGCGTGGCCTTTCGGGCCAGCCCCTCCCCATGTGCTCCCCTCTCGGTGAATGAAACGAGGCGAGAGGTCGGTCCTAAATTGCACCCAGGGTACGGGGGACTTGGGGTGACGTGCGGTTGAGGCCTTTTCTCTCTCACATACAAAAAAGGGGTTTTACGTTGAAACCAGAGGTGGGACGAGGTTCATCACCGCACCTTGGTTTCAGCTGGGAGTAGGTGACCCCCGCTTTCTCGTCTCTGGAAGATGGGAACCTATATTTGGCTCTTAATAGGAAACGCAGATTATCAGCCTTTGCGGGGAACGGGGAAGAGAAGGCGTGAGGACTTGCTGAGGGTGATCGATCCTAGCGACATTGAAGGTCGAGATGGAGGAGGATTAATAGGAAACGCAGATTATCAGCCTTTGCGGGGAAGGGGGAAGAGATGGCGTTAGGACTTGCTGAGGGTGATCGATCCTAGTGACAGGGACATTTAAGGTCAAGATGGAGGAGCACACCCAGGAAACCTCAGAACCAAGGCCCCTGCGAGGCCTCGAAGGGGTTTTCACCGATCGGGGGACGGCAGACCCGCCTCATGTACACTCTGCACCCGCGTCTCTCCTGCGGGTTCTGTCTGTGCTGTCCATGGCACTTCGCTTAGCGTCCTACCTTCCGCGGACATCATGGTCCCCGTAGTCCAGAATGCCGATTTCATCAGGTGCAAAACTTTGTTAACGAGACCCAGCCTCCTTCTGTTTCTCCCAAACCTCAAAAGCCCAAATTCGCCTTCTAAATATCATTCCCCAGTAGAGGAACTAGGGTGTCTTGGACAAATGGCCGATTCCAGGACTGAAGAAGAGAAGGTAAAGTGAAGTCTGGAGCATCTGAGTTGGCCAGCGAAGAAAAAGGTGCTTGAAGAATGATGGAGAGATGTCACAGGGACACAGAAGCCAGCTTAAAGGACCTCCCGGGGGCTAAATCAGAGACAACCTGAGGGTCAAACCAAATGGTGAGATTCAGGGATTATAAACCATTGGGGGAAAACAGAAAGTCGAGAGTCCATATAAACAGATGACTAAATAGATTGAAAGTTTAAAGAGGAATGGGAGATGTATATAGTTTCAAAGTCTCTACCCCCAAATACTTACGAGTCGCACAGGAAGAAAGACGCTACCTTGCTCAGGTGACAAGGGCCCGGTGTCACTTCGGTGGTGTTCCCGCCCACAGTGTAGTCACAAGGAAAGATGAAGCAAATGCAAGTCGAAGGGCGCGCTACGAACCGCCAAACCTGCATTCTCGAAAAGGGGGAGAATTCGGGAAAGACCGAAGGACTGTTTCGATCAAAAAAGATTAAAGCTACACGAGGATTAATAACAACTAAACACGACACGTGAATTCGAACAGGATCCTTTGCTCTACGAAATAGTGAGTAACTGGCAACACTCGAATGGCGTCGAAGAATTAGATGTCGGTGATACGTCAGTGGTATCACCCGCATTCGATGGTCGCATTGTGGATTTTTTAGGACCGCATCCTAATCCGTCGGGAAGATCCGCGAAGGAGTCAGCAGGGCAACTTCCTCTCGACCGGCTCGGAGAGAAAAAGCTATCGCAGACTTTCTGTAAGTTTCGGATCGTTTGAACAATAAACATAAGTGCGTGAAATGCTTTTCCACCCGCCGCCTTTCAATCTTCGCGACAGCCCTTCGAGGGGGAAGATCACCACGCCGTTTCCGACCTCGGGAAAGAGGCTTTGCGAGGAAGGAGGCGGCACGTTCCGGGTGAGGCCAGACCTCCATCCCGGGTCTCTGACGTCCTCTCCGCCCCGTCGAAGTCCGCGTTCTTCGCTCTCTCCCCAAGGGAGGCCCCCAAAGGATCAGAAGCGGACAAGCGGGTGGCCAAGAAGTGGTCACTCTCTCTGCAGAGCAGGCTCCTCCCGGGACCCCGAGAGACCCGTCATGCCCCCACAATTCCAGAAGCTCCAGCGTCCCCTTCCCGTCAAATGTTCTTCTCCCTTTTTCCCCACTTTTTCCCCCAATAAAAAAATGTGTTCCTTCCAATAAATACTACAGAAGCTTCTTAGGTCTTTTTCTTTCCTGCAAACTTCATCTACTTTATTTCACTCAGGCTGTGCTTACTTGAAACAGAAGCATATTAGAAGTGCTCCCGGACGTTCTACGTATTTTAAAAAGCATTCAGAGCTGTTTCTTTTTGAGGAAAAAAAATCATCTTTCCTTCCTCCTGGCCGTTTCTGCAGCAGCCAGTGCCTCTTTTGAGAGGCCACCTCCTGCCGGGTGCAGGGACTAAAGGGGATACTTAGCTGCTGGAGGAGGAGGAGGCTGAAACCCTCTGACTAATTGTCCTTCTCTCTTCCAAAGCTTGAGAACGAAATGGATTTTCAGTGGCGTAGAAACATTTTGAAAGTGATTTTTCACGGGTGATTTCTCGGAGCATTTCCCTCTCTTCTGTGCCCTGCACCCCGCCTCCTATTTCGGGGCCCCACGTAGCTCCGTCGTGAAATCTTAGGCACGGTTTTTGATTTGAATTGATTTCAGTGGCCACTCAGGACCATCAGTCAAGTTCAATGTTCCTCAGAGTTGGCCTATGCACGACCTATGTCAGAACCACTTGGATTGCTTGTTAAGAAAAGAAAACAAACAGATTTTCTGGTTCTTGCTCAAGACCTGCCAAATCAGCCTCTCCGAGGAGGACCTGCGAACGCGCGTATTTTAAGCAGATTTCCCACGTGACTCATACACGCAGCTGGAGGGCCACCGCAGGCCTGGACGGACCTGGCAGGGAGAGATGTGTGTGGACTCCAGTGACCCCTGTGGGACCTCCTGGCACCGCCTTGCCCAGCTGTGACCGTGAAGGGACCAGGATGGCAGCCCTGGCCCCCCATCCGAATGGTTGTCAGGGGGTCGGGCTGCTCAGAAATCAGGTGTATTCAATTCTGGGGGCGCTGCTGTGAAAAAACACCACGAAGTGGGGGGCTTAAAACAACGGGAAGGAGTTCTCTCGCCGTTGCGGAGGCCGGAAGTCTGACGTCAAGGTGCCATCACGGTGACGACACGGTGCTCGTCTCTTCTATCTGCCGCCCCCCCCTTCCCCCGGGCAACCCTTGATTTGTAGACGCATCACTTCAATGTCCACCCCCGTCTTCCCATGGCAGAGCGAGAGGGCTCGGCCGAGAGCCCAGGCCAGGGTGCCAGCTGTGCCGCCCCCGGAGCCACCGAACCTGGCAGGTCTGCTGGTGCCAGGAGCCAGGAAGCTCTGCGAAGCCCCGGTGCGGGAGAGGGCGGCGGCATAGACCCCGAGGGGCAGGGCCATGTCCCCGAGGGCAGACGTGCTGTGCAGCTGCCGCGGCTCCCTGGAGGCAGCTCCGACGGACCTCTGTCCAGCGGCAGCGCTTTGTCCTGGACCCCGTCACGTACGTCCCCGTGGAGAAGACGGTTCTGGAAACAAATACAGGGGGTGTCCCCCCGGCTTATACTGCTGATCTGTGTCGCCGGGACTCCACGGGGCCGGGTGGGGGTCCCGACGTTCAAAGCGACTGTACAGCCAAGGGGACAAACTTCCGTCCCTCATGCCTTCGCTATCGAACACCCGCTTGCTGGCGAGCTCGGCACCTCTCCTCACCGACTTAGAGGGAAGTGGGGGGCCCTCGACAGGAGGTCTCTGCAGGCACTTTGCCGGTCTCGGCTGAACTTCCTGCAAAGACTACTCACTTTCTAGAAAAAAGTATAATCAGACATTCAATGTAATCCTCATTTATGTGGCATTGGTTTCGATTTGCACAGAGCTGGACTGGAAATTGCATCTGTACCGTGGTCAAAGGCTGACTCTCTCTGGCGAGCAAAGAAACAGTATCGGCAGAGACTTTCGTTCACGAGTGAAGTCCAACTTTAATTGCCTTCCTTAAAAAAGGTACTTTATTAGGTGACTTACCCGAAGCGTCCAGAGACAGGCTCAGGCGAGGCTGGATCCAGGCGCTCCCGTGATAAATCCGTTCACGGTGTCTCCCTTCCCATCCCCCGCTCCTCCCTTCCCCTTCCAGACTTACAACCGTCTTTTAGATTCTGCTGAGTTTTCCTGGTCCACCTCGCAAAACGCGGCAGGTCCCGGCTTATCGCCAGGGCTCTCATTGTTAACAGTTTCAGCAGAAAGAGGATCTCGTTGCTGAAAACGCCAACGCGGTGCCCCTAAATGAGAACGGGCTGGGGCCCGTGTCATCCCAGCGAGGGAGCTCAGTGTTGGGGTCGGTCAGGCCTGCTTCACGTGTCTACCCTGAGCAGAAGGTGGAGACAGCCCCCTCGAACCGGGGACAGAGGCTGGGGGAACAGTGCCCAAGGGCGTCCTTCGATGTTTATCAAAAAGAAGGGGAGCAGGTTCCGGGCTGGCAAGACGCCGATGCCCACGACAAGCTGCCCCTCGGTCAGGCGTAGGCTGGGCGGGCTTGGTCTTTAGGTCAAGCCAATTGATGCCGATCGTACCGTCTGGGGATGCTTATCTTCCTTGAGGAAAACCGCGTTCCAGCAGCGGCCCTGACTCGCTTGCTCATTATAATTATTCTCATGAGAGCCGCTGCTCCAAAGCTCTCACCTGGGAGTGGTTTGAGTCGTGGCACGTGGTTGGGGGCTTTAGACGTTGCATTTCCTGCCGAGGATTCGATTGATTGTTTGAAGGGCCTGGGGGCGGGTCCCAGCTTCACGTGGGTTCTCTCTATCTGCATTACTTTTCATCCCTTGGTTCCGGGGACACACAGCTGCCCTGATGGGGATCTTGGGGAAGCTGCTGGGGCTGGAGTCACAGGGCAGCCCCTTCATAGCTCGCTCTGGGGGATCTGTAACCTCAGAATCTCCATCTGCTCCTCGTTGAGGTGGGGGTGGTCCCTAACACCCCCCTCCCCTCCGGGGTTACTGCGAAGGTCCCAGGAGAGTGGGAAGGCCCTGTCCAAAGTCGAGTGCACGCTGGGTGCTGAGGGCCGGGCTCCGTGGGCGAGGCTGCGAGCTGCTCCGTGCCCCGGCCACCTCCAGGCGTTGCAGCCGGAGCACCGTGACGCGTGATCTAGGGTGAGTGCGGTGAGCGTGATGCGGGGGGTGGGGGGGGCGTTTGTCCTGCTGACGCTGGACACTGGGTGTTGTCTCTGCTGCGGTGTTGAGCCAGGAAAAGGGGGTGGTGACTCCTCAGGGGGCGAAGCTTCCTACTGTCACGTCACGGTCTCTGCTTCCAAACAGGCCTGTAGCGAGTAGAGTGAGTGCCGCTGATGGGCCCAGGTGCACCTCGCCTGGTGGCCGCCGGGACTGTTAGCCTCCAGGCCGCGTCCTTGGCCTTGTGGAGCTGGCAGCTCAGATGTGGGGCCAGCCTTCTCGGGGCGTGGTCACCACCGGCCAGGGACCGGGGCTCACGGGTAGGAACCGCGTCCGTTTTGTTGTCAAGGACACCCAGAGCCCTCGGCCCTGCGTCGGACCTGGCGCGGTGCTCTGTCACGTGTCGCTGGTGCCGAGGACACCGGCTGTGGCTGACGGAGACTCGGTTCAGGCGAGCCTGTAGAAACGTGCGTCCCGTCCGTCACGCGTTTAAAGGGTGGTTTTCGTTTTTACTTCGAGAAGCGCGTTCTCAGGACGTGAGACACTTGGCGAAGCCTCTATGGTGCACCCTGCGAGCGGACGCGGGGTGGGGTGAGATGGGGCCTGGGAACCAGGTCCCCGTGTCCCATCCTCTGTCCCGCTTATGGCTCACGGCAGGGGCTTTGCAGACGCTGAGCGGGGCAGCGCGTCGTGCATCCTGAGCCCCCGAGAGGTGTCCTCTGACGCCGGCCCTCTGGAGTCCCCCCAGACGGGGCTTCGCTCAGGCCAGAGCCGGGCACCGCCGTGCGGTGCGATGAGGTCTGGGACCCTGGAGCCGCCCGAGACGTTGCTTCAGGAGAGAGGACCTCCCGCGTCAGGCGGAGCGGGTGCGTGTCCTTGGCCACATCCTGCTGGGGAGCTGCTGGGTCAGCTCCTCCTGAGCCTTGAGCTGCCGATTTACACAAATCGGGCATTTGCCCTGGGGCCGGAGCTGGGGTTTGCTCGGCCGGGGTTCACTCAGCCTCCGACTAGTAACAGGCATAAAACCAAAAGTCAATGACCGCCACCTTCTCCGTGGTCCCTTGGAGCTGACAGGCCTCTCCGTAGACGCCGTCCCTGGCTGAGCCGTAGAGACGCCCAGGGCCGGCGTGGAACCTTCCCGGGCCCTGCGCCGCCTCATCCTTCAGGCGGAGCTCGTCGGAGGCCCGGCCTCGCCCCAAATCGAAACCGACAGGCGTCTTCCTTTGCTTCCTGTTAAAGAAAAGCTTATTCTGATGCCCGTGGTGACAGCCGGGGGGATTCATTTAGGACTCGTGGAGAGGGGGACTCACGGCAGGGGGAGGGGAGGGGCTCCGAGTGGGGATTTGTCGCTGAGGGCAGTTTGGGGGGGTGGTGAGTGGAAAATCAGTGCGGGAAGCCTCGGGGGTGGGGGACTCGTGCCGAATTAACGTAAGAGGGTCCTGCTGCTGTGAGGCAGGACGAGGTGACGGGCATCGGCCGGGGCAGGTCTCCATCTACCTGCCAGTGTCCCCTGCCCAACCCCCGTGGGCACTCGCACCCCCATGGTCCACCCCGTACCTCTCAGCCAGGGCAGGCTCGCCGTGACCCCGGGGTCCCGGCCGTGACCAAGCCGCGGGCTTTCCCACCTCCGGTTTGGGCTGACCCTTCCTGTGTCCCTCGCTCTTTCAGTGGCAGCTGTGGGACTTCACAGAAACCCCAGGAGGCTCTCCAGGGACACTCCGTGGACGCCGACCGTGGCGGGCGTGGGCACGTGCGCCGTGTCCGGTAAGTGTGTCCGGCCGCTGCGTTTTATTCGTATCTCTGGCTACCGCTATGTTTTCAGAGCTCGACGTCCAGTCCCAACCGTGTTGAAACTCATGTCCTCCCTCCTAGCAGGACATGAGTTTCAACGCGGTTGGGACTGGACTCCGGTGAGCTCAGGCCGCGTCCTCCGCGGTCGCTGGCTGCAGCGCGGGGACTCTCCGTGCTGTCGAGAACGAGGCTGTGCCCCCCAGCGTGTTGGCCCCTTGACACGTTAAAAACCCCACAGCAGCCTGAGGTTTACACCTGATGCGGGCATGTGACGGGCCAGAGTCTCAGCCGCCACCACAGGTTTTCGGCAGTGCCTTGAAGATGCAGCGTCTTCCGCTGGAAGCATCGCGCCGGCTTCCGGACGGGGCGGGGGGC
>NW_006442110.1:460020-463832 GCF_000325575.1 Pteropus alecto | reverse complement strand
AGGGCGAGGCCTCGGGCCGCGGCTAGCAGTGTACGTTGCATTCATGAATTCGGTCATTTGCCGGATCTGAGTGTTGCTTTGTTTCAGCCCGAAGGACTCTGATGTTCCTTGTCAGACGGGTCTGATGACAATGAACTCTTTAAGTTCCTGTTTTTCTGAGGATACTTTAATCTCTCCATTTTTAAAGTAGCTTTATTGAGATTCATTTCATGCACCACACAATTCACCCATCCGGGGTACAGTTCAGTGGGTTTTGGGGGGATCACAGACACGTGCGGTGTCGTCACAGTCGGTGTGAGGACGTTTTCATCATCTCGAAACAAACGCCTCGCTCTCTAGCTGTCGTCCCTCTAGATTCCTGTAACCTATAAAGTTCGGGAAGAGCTGACTTGTGCGAACTGACCTGGGTCCCCCTGAGGATCGGGCTTAGATTTAAGGGGTGGCCCGAAGCTCTACTGCTCTCTTCTAGGGGTCTCGACTCTCCGCTCGGAGGACATCGCGCTCAGTCGTGGGAGGGAAACACCACGCGGGCCGGTGGGTCCTCCATTCTGTCCTCTGTCTTGTGGGGCAGCTTCCAACTTCGCCGAGGCAGAAGCCAGCAGAACAAGGCTGTGCCGCCCTGAGTGAGCGCTGTTCTCACGGTGTTTTTCTCAGTGGGATGAGGTGGGCATTTTGGTGGGACAGCTCTCGTTGGTCGGCCTGTCCCGTATATTTCAAAACGATTCGCGGTCCCCAACCTTTGTGGCACCGGGAACCGGGGCTCCTATGAATTTATTTCAAAATGGTCCGTGGGGTTTTTTTTTTTTTTTTTTCCACTCTACTATCTAGTTTGCCCCACAATTTTGTTCCAAATGAGAAATCCCCTACTATTTCCAGATGTCCCCTCGGGGTGGGCTTCACCCTGTCCCAGCTCATCCTTTTGTCGACCATGGGAAGAGGGTCCTGAGCTTGGCACGGGAGCTGCGTTTTCAGAATCAGAGCTTGGCCGCTTTTCTGTGATGTGTGAGTGACTCCCTCCGCCCGGTGTCCATTTCATTGTAAAAAGATTTTTTCCTGGGTCACTGAATTTGCCTTGGAATTGTAAAGGATCAGGAAATGCAAAGACTCGGGTCCATCATTCGGTGAGAGATTGTCGAATTCTGGACTTTAAATCGGAAGATGCTTGCCATTTTCTTGTTTACGGGCGATTCTCCCTCCGTAGACACCTGCTCACACCTGCTCACACCTGCCTTGGTCCTGACAGTCGGAAGCCCCCGAGGGAGAAGGGTTCTGCTTGGTCTGGGCAGCATCCCCTGGAGACCTTTTGTAGGATTAGCGCTTTCAAAATAATGAAGTCTGAAATTTCCTCACTTTTGTTAAAACCGGCCACCGAAATGGAGCTTAATGCTCCCAAACTTTGCTTTTCTGTCAGTGAGGTTAGAGCAGCTCAGGAAGACTGATGGTCGGTGTGACATATTCGTGTGAGGCGTGTAAAAACCTGTATGTGTTCATGTCTGGTAACTCGTTGCTTCCCGCCTCCCTTGGATGCAGGCAGTCTGAGATGAGGTAACTCACAGAAGGTCACACATTCACTCTGATGCTGACCAGGTTGTCCTCTGGCAGGTGGATGATTCTTGGAGAATTAGAGAATTCTTTTCTTATTGCTGCTCAGAATAGCCGGCCCAGCACTGGGCTCCTGGGAGCAGAGCACCAGGAAAATTGTACAATTCATCCAGCTGAAAATATTCGATCGCTCCCCTGTGGGTTCACCTCCCTCCGAAAGACACGTTTCAAATCGACATGTCTCACGGCATCACCGAAACGCACGGGCGCACGTAAGGCCAGCTGGTGGCGGTTCCGGCGCCCAAGGCTTTGTGTGGGTTCTTCTTTTTGCCTGCAATGCCCTCGCTTCTAGATTCCTCTTCGAAACATTTCCTCCTCTTGCGTCAAGGCCTGACATAAATTCTGCCTCTTCTATTAAACCCTGTCTGGTTCCGACGCCCTTAGTAAGCTTTTTACTGAATGTACTTATACATCTAACCTCCCTGCCACTCACGTGAGCGCTGGACGCAGTGTGCCTCACAAGACAGCATCACTCTGAGCCAGCCGTCCCCAACCTCTGTGGCACCGGGAACCGGGGCTCCTATGAGAATCTAACGCCTGATGGGGCTGAGGCGGTGATGCTGGTGCTGGGGAGCGGCTGCAGATGCAGATGGAGCTTTGCTCACTTGCTGGCCCGCCGCTCACCTCCTGCCATGAGGCCCGGTTCCTAAAAGGCCACGGACCAGACATTACTGGTCCCTGGCCCGGGGCTTGGGGCCCCGACTCTAAGCAACTGAGGGCACAATGGCCTTCACGCTCCCTGTCAACTTAGCAAAGGCGACACTGAGTAAATCCACTTGTTCGTGGATTGTATAAAATTCCAGAAAGAATTTTACCGTCCGCTGCCAAAACTCAAGTCTGCTTCCTTTCTGTTTTTAATCCAACACCCCAGGGTGTGTCTGTGACCTTGTCTCATTAAACACGCCGGCAGGGAGCGGAGGTGCACCCAGCAGAGGTGCGCTGGCTGTCACAGCTGTGTTTGCCCGCCTCCCTCGCATATACGTGGTCTTCATTTTAATTCGCTTTTAATTGCTTATTTAACACACCTAGCAATTAAGGTGAAATGGCTCTTTGACAAGTGTGAGAGTTTTTTAATTTGTGCTAATTGCTCGTGTTAATTAAAAGCGATGCTTTATGTTGTGTTATTGGTACCCTCTTATATAAAAGTGGATTAATGACGTCAGGTCAATGCTGCCGCTTTGTGCTCGGCGGGGTTTCAGGACGTGCCATTCCGCAGGGTGAGGAAAGACGGCCGGACTCGAGGACAAGTCGAGAGGCCAGGCGGGGGGCGGGGGGCTAGGCCGCGCAGGGCTGATGGGCTGCCGGCCTGGCCCACTCCCTCCAGTTGGCAAGCTGCTCAGAAGCCCTTGATGGGGGCCGCTGGTCCCTTAAGGTGAAATGGCTCTTTGACAAGTGTGAGAGTTTTTTAATTTGTGCTAATTGCTCGTGTTAATTAAAAGCGATGCTTTATGTTGTGTTATTGGTACCCTCTTATATAAAAGTGGATTAATGACGTCAGGTCAATGCTGCCGCTTTGTGCTCGGCGGGGTTTCAGGACGTGCCATTCCGCAGGGTGAGGAAAGGCGGCTGGACTCGAGGACAAGTCGAGAGGCCAGGCGGCGGGGAGGGGGTAAGCCACCTAGGGCGATGGGCTGCCGGCCCGGCCCACTCCCTCCAGTTGGCAAGCTGCTCGGAAGCCCTTGATGGGGGCCGCTGGTCCCAACAAGAAAGAGGGACAGACCCAAATAGGATACCTTGAGGATGACTTTATGGCGGGACTGTTTGTGAGGGTCTGGGCTGGGTAAAGGGGCCACAGCAGAAAGAGCCGTTAGCACCTCTAGGTCAGAGGAACAAAGGAGGGGACCGTTGCTGGAACCCGGAGCCTGGAGTGATGGTCGTTTAGAGAAGGCCGCTTTCAGAAAGGCAGTGGCCACCGGTTGGAGGATGTATTCGAACTGAAACGACCTTGCAGAGACGGACCCAAGGGACTGACTGCCGGTCCTCACTGACCTTTTCCCCTCTGCACTTTTCGAGGTCACCTTCTGGCCGCGCCTGACAGCATGTCAGAGCACAGGCGAAGGAGCCACCGAGGAGGTTCACGCGAGCCACCCTCTGGGCAGTGGGCAGTGGGCAGAGGGCAGAGGTCAGAGGGCGAGGGCAGAGGGCAGAGTGGATCTGCACGGCCAGCTGGCTGCATGTAGCTGGCACGGCTGCCGTATTATTTCGGGATT
>NW_006442110.1:455044-459972 GCF_000325575.1 Pteropus alecto | reverse complement strand
TCGCTAACTTTTCTCCCAGGAAGGTTTTACCGGTTTTTATTCCCGTTGCTGACCTTGGCCGTAACCTTCATGTAAGCCCGCCCCTGCCCACCAAGCCCCGGTGTTCTGATTGGCAGCGTGTGGCTGCAGACGGTGCACTGCCATGTGACCGATGGCCTCTGTCTTGCAGAGCGACGTAAAACCTTCAGCTGTCCCCAGCAGTCCCACTGACCTGAACGTACAGAACACAGTGGGGACAGGCTCCGCCTGGCGTGACAGACTGCCGAAAGTCACGAGGGCTGGAAGGGCGGACGTGGTGGGACCGGGTGCCGCTCACCGCCTGTGTGCGTGGAGCTCTTCCTCGGATCTCTGACACCCGGCACCAGTTCCTCCTCCTCCAAGAAGCCTTCCTGGACTTTTCCTAGGCACTCACTCGCAGGATAAGCTGTACAGGCCCCATATTCACATGGGTACATTTTCTGTCCCTGTCTCTGGGCCCACTGTCTCAGTTGGGGTGTGCCTACCTCCCCTGCTCCCCTGTCCGGCTCTGCCTGCCACGATGCTCAGAATAAGGCTGTAAGGACGGGCGTGGCCGAATAACCCATTCTTTTCGCTGGGATTCTGGTGATCGGTCAACAACCTGCTCTCTTCTCGAGGCCCGACTCTTCTTTTGTTAGGCCAAGATGCTGTCCTGCCCCAGCTCCGCCCGCATCCTCCCCTCGTGTCCTCACAGCCGCTGCTGGACCGGTGTCGGGTTCTCCGGCGGTGCGCACGTGCTCCGTTTGTGTCCTGCCCCGAGCGGCAGCTATCTGCCACGCAGAGAGCAGACCCCCAAGTAGCGTTGGCAGATTCATCCAAGGAAAGTAGAGGACACCCCATTAAATGTGAATTTCGGGTGAATAACAGACACGCTTCACCTATCCCTATGCCCCGTGCTGCGTTTTCGATGCTAGAAAGTATGCGCCGTTTATCCAGAATCCGAATGCACTGGGCAGCCGGCGTTTCATCTGGCAGCCGGCGTTTCGTCTGGCAGCCGGCGTTTCGTCTGGCAGCCCTGAAGTAGAGGACACCCCATTAAATGTGAATTTCGGGTGAATAACAGACACGCTTCACCTATCCCTATGCCCCGTGCTGCGTTTTCGATGCTAGAAAGTATGCGCCGTTTATCCAGAATCCGAATGCACTGGGCAGCCGGCGTTTGTTTCATCTGGCAGCCGGCGTTTCATCTGGCAGCCGGCGTTTCATCTGGCAGCCCTACACCCAGAGAAATTGAACCGTTTTCGTGGCGCGTGGCTAAGCCCAGAGCGTGTGCGCTGGGCGCATCTGCTTCATGCGGGTCCATGAAGGGCAATTGTCACCTTAAAATAAGCGACCCGTCTCCCTTGGCTTTCCCCTCCCCGTCCCACCTCCATCCGTCTCTCTCCGCATGTTCCTTCGTCCCTTCCGTCCCTCTGACGTGCCGATGAAGCGCTCGCAGCGTGCGAAGCCACACGCGCCGCGGATCTAGGCTCCGTCTAGCGAGAAGTGGACACAGTCCACTGATTCTCGTAAGTGGGGCGTCGCATCTTTAATTATTATCGTTGAAGTGTCCGTTTCTCTTTTCGATCCTGTCCGTTTTTGCTGTATGGATGTTTCAGCCTTTTTGTGATGCGCCTATGTATTTATAACGGTGACATTTTCCTGATGGAGAGAACCGCTTATCTTTAATTCTAGTAAAAGGTCTTGTTTTAACGCCCGCGGAGTCTGGTGTTCACGCGGCCACTCCTGGGTGCTGTCTGCACGCTATTTCCAGCCCTTGAGCACCTCTGAGTCGCAAACGTGTCTCCCGTAGACAGCATATCATTGGGTCTTGCTTTTTATTTTTTAATGTCTTTCCAATCTCTATCTTTTGATTGGATGGTTCGGTCTATTCACATTCTGGTCCGTCCTCCTGGAGGGACACACCTGCTGCGTGAGCAGTGCTGGGCTGGGGTCGCGGCCCCTGGTCATCTGGGCTCGCACTCCCCGTGTGGCACCTCTGCCCTGTGGATGAGCTGGGATCGGGTCGCTCGGAACCTCAGCATGTCAGCCTGCCGTGCCGGGGTGGACAGCCTGTCCTGCGCGGTAGGGCTGGGGGCGGGGGATGGAGCTCTGTCCTTCCAGCCACAGCTGCCTGGGATTCTGGGGGTGGGAGTAGTGCCGGTGACCTGTCCCTCTCCGAGTGTGCCTGGAACTAGGGGGAGAGGGTGGCCTGTCTTCTTGGCTGCCCCTGCCCAGGGCAGAGCACCCGTAGCGGAGTTCGCAGGGCTGGGGGTGTGGGGTGGGGTGGCGGCAGATCTGATTCCACAGGCTCTCACTGTTCTTACGGAGGTTTAGGGGATTTTCTTGAATGAATATTTCTCTATATTTGCTAAATGCCCTTCAGACAATTTCCAGAGAGCTTAGATGATTGTTTAGAAAAACAAAGTTGCTTAGTTAAGTGGTTGTGTTTTGGAGGGAGAGGGGTCACTGTGCTCCTCCAACTGCCTTTCCAGAATCCTGCCCCCGGAGGTAGCTCTGAACCCCTTAGAATAAATCGTTCCTTTTTTTTTTTTTTCAATCGTCCACATTGGCATGAGGGCTGCAAATCACCGTTTGTATCCAATGGAAAGGTTTCGCACAAGCATTTTTATTTCCAATATGTGACACCCAGCTCCCTGATTTTACTTATTAAATATTCTAAAGGCTGTGTTTTTGTTCCATCTTCTCAAGCTTGAGGAAGAAATTCAGGGTTATGGTCATAGTTTTTGCTCTATGAAAATTTAGCCCAACGTTTGTGAATTTTTATTACCAAACGCCTTTGGACCAGCAGTCCTGTTATGGATTTAAATCCTCGACTTAGTCTTAGAGATAAATTTCTTATTTTTCACTTGTTCCCGAGGGGGAGATTTAGGTGGAGTTAATATGGGGTTTTATGACAAGACAACAAACTTCTGTGGCTCCTTAAAATATTTAGCCATGTGTGTGTTCTGTTTAAATCCTTTACGACGTCGCTGTCTGATGGGGAATTTATTCAACCTCCTTTATGTTTGCCGCGAACGGCAGACCAATATGCCGAAGAAGCCAAAGCACATAGCGTGCCACCTGTGTGCTCTGCTCCGTTTTCCGACCCTCGGTGAAACCGGGTGGGGCGGGGGCACGTTTTCCCCCCTCTGCCTTTCAAGGATTACGTATGGGATTTGTCAGCATGCTTTATCCGTCTGGTCTACTACGCCGTGCGTGCACGTTTCTCATCTAGTCTTGGAGTCGCTGGTGCTTACGGGTGATTCATTTAAGCCACGTTTACTAAGTAAGCGGCTGCTGGGACAAATTCATGAGGATCGTAGCTTTTAACCAGATATCATTTCGGTTTCATCCTCTAAGCTCCTGACAACCAGCCGGTCTCCCTTCTCCTTCCTCGATCGACCGAAGAGCTTACTGAAGACTTGCTGTGGGTGGTACACCAAGGGGCATTTCAGGGGTACACGGAAACATTAGCCCGAGACTCCCGCCAGGCTCCCCAGTTCACCCAGGCAGGCTAAGCTACGTGTATGAATTATTAAACAGACGAAATTAAGTTTCATCTCTCTGATTCTCCTTTATTTATTGATTCGTTTGGGCTTCTCCTAGGTACTACCTGCCCATGAATCTCGCTCTTCCCCTCATGCTTCCAAACATTGCTTTAAAAGGGTAATCTCACTGCATGAATCCAGGTCGATTTCTCTGTCTTCCCCAGAAAAGCGGGGTGGCGGGGGGCGGCGGAGGGCAGATAGTTCTGGTTGTACGGGCTATGTCCTCTGTGAGGTCTGCTTTCCATGTCCCGAGTCCACGTGGACTGTTCTAGAAAGTGGAGGTGCTCCCTAGAACTTCTCTGCCCCAATGGAATTTCTTTGGCTAAGTCTTCTGGAGGGACTGTATGTAGAAACTGGTATCCTGAATATCTGAATTTTAAGGAAAGGCTTTGTCTTTTATTACGGGGTTTTGAAAAGCCAGGAAGGAGATGGGCTATGTTAGGACCGGGGGACACCCTGCGATTCAGAACTTGTAAGATGAAGCTTGAGCTTCGCCTTCTATGTGAAGCAGACTTAACACCTGCTCCACCCATATCCGCTATATTTACGAGAGAATAAGACTAGCTCCTTCCATATTGGTTAAGATATAAGGTGGGTGTTAGGTCGTAAGGGCGTTTAAATTTTGAGCTGTAAATATTCCTGGGAAAGAGAAATAGCGTGTTAAAATAGTTATAAAAATAGGTATAAGAAACTAACTTGGATGGGTGCTGAGCGTCAGAGATCTTGGCCAGGACAGGGGGCCTGGACGTGGGACACTGGATAGAATGACCCAGGTATAGATGACCATTAACATCAAAACAGGGGACCTGGAGTTCAAGATATTGGTTAAGATCTCACTTATATGTGGGATCTAAAGAACAAAACAAACAAACCAAAGAGAAACAAACTCTCAGAGAACAAACAGATGGTCACCAGATTGGGGGGAGGCTTGGTGAAAAAGATGGAGGGGTGGAGGGGTACAGATGGCCAGTTACAAGATGCTCACGAGGACTCGAAGCACCGCACAGGGAATGTAGTCCATGTATTGTAATAACTGTGTGTGGTGCCAGGCGGGGACCAGAGTATTTGGGGATCCCTTCGTAAATTATATAAACGTCTAAGCACCATGCTGCACACCCGAATCTAATATAACACTGAATGTCAACTGTAACTGAGAAGAAAGAGAAAAAGGGTGCCCACGTAAGTATCCAGCTGGGACCCGAATGAGGAGGACAGTCATCTAAACCGTCGTCCAGTCCCCACAACGTCGGTCTAAGCCTTTCAAATTTGAGGTGATGGCGGAATGAGGGAAAACTATTGTTAAACCAGAAAAGTGTATGACATGCCAGGGTCTTTTATAGACACTGTGAGTGGTAGTGCGCCTTTTACTGCAGGGGAGGA
>NW_006442110.1:444129-454906 GCF_000325575.1 Pteropus alecto | reverse complement strand
AGTGTGAGAGAGGGAGAGAGAGAGAGAGAGAGAGAGAGAGAGAGAGAGAGAGAGAGAGAGAGAATGAGAGAGAGGGAGAGAGAGAACTCTATCACGGATCCTGTTTGAGTTTCCGTTGAGGATTTATACACATTAGCAGCAGCAGCAGAGTTTGGAGAGAGCCAGTGATTTTTATGACCTCGTGATATGTAGCAGGATTTCTTTCGGTCTCATTTTTATAACTGTTGAAATCGTTATGAGATGCTTCCTTGGCTCCCATTTTGCTGGACAGAGCAGACTAACTCTGCAAATCGGAACTACTGTCGTCAAAAAACCCTGTGATTAAAATTTTAAGTGGTACGTGATTAATGGCTAGGTGTTGCGAAGACCCGTGTTTGCATTCGGCGAGAAGGCAGCTCGTGTAACCACAAACGACCAAAGGACCGTGCCCCGAACTGGAGAAAGGCTCCTTCTTTGTCACTTCTTAAGTGACGTGCTCTCCTGTGTATTCGAATAATTAAAATAGTTAACAATGGCTCTAAAAATTTTGTTTCGTAAATTTGGTTTACACCCTGGACGATGATTTAGTTTGTGAGTAATTTTTTTTTTTTTTACTTTGTATTACGAAGGGGCACAGATATCAATATTGCCGTGAGTTCCAATAATGCACTGAACTGCGATCTCCTAGAAGTGCGACGCTGTGCCTGCCGCGTAGCGTCTGGCATCCAGCTGAGACTTTCTCGGTGCCAACGCTGTCTTCAGCTCTTTCACGGGTAGAGCGTCTTGTCGAATGGAGTCTTGTTAGGATGTGTCTTAGGGTTTGACCATTTACCATGGTTGGCACGTGGCTTTAGCAAAGGCCATTTCCCCCCACTGAAACATGAGGGCTTCGTAGAGGAAGCAGGATGTGCAGAGTTCTTAGGACAGGAAAAAGCATAACAAGAAGGAAGGAATATTCCCACGTCTAGGAATGCCTCCTTGTCTGTTACAATGAGCATCCCCGAGCTTGGCCCTTCGGCAGATCCGTCTGGAGGATTTATGAAAGAGCAGATGCCTGCATCTACCCCTCATGTGTCTGGTCGGTGTGCTTGTGGAGGGCTCGGGCATCTATGTTTTTTTTTTTACAAGCATCTCATAAAATCCTGATACACTTGGCATGAGGCTGTCAACGAGCCTCGTGTGTTCTGGCACAGTAATTTTCACAGGGCCACATCCCGAGCGCTTTTATTATGAAAATTTGTAAGTCTACTGGTGAGCTCACCCTACTGGACTGTTTCTTTTCTTTGTCAATTACAATGGGCAGTGGAGCTTGATGCAACAGGTGAGCTTAAAATGGAAATTCTTAATTCTATTAATACCCCCAACTTGTTGCTGTCTCCATAGACTAAATATTTTCGTGTTGTAGTTAAGTGTTAACAGCCTTTGTTTTATTGGCCGAGACCTAGATGTGCTATAACACTGTTCAATAACTATTACTGGTAGGGTTTTTGTAGGATCGATACAGCTCTGAGTACCCCTCATGTGCCAGCTCAACCCCGTGCTAAAGGCTTTCAGGCCCTGGGAAAAGCGATCCGAAAGAATGAGCATCCTCAGGAAAATGTAATTAAGTTGAGGGTTTTGAATTATAGCGTAGATTTTGGAAAATTGGCTTTTGTTAGACTGAAAATCAGATTTAAGTATTTTCGAAAAAAGGATTATGAAGGATTTGCATTTTTTAATACAAACTAAAATTCTGCACGTTGCCTGAAATGTCACCATTATGGATTTAATCCCTTAATTTAAATTACAGCCTCTGGTGCGTCTGTCACAGTAAAAGTGCTAGTCGATGTCAGTCTAATGATATTGTAAAGATATCGCCATGTAGTGGAAAGGCTATGGCAATTGGTATCGGTAGATTTGCCGTTATTAGCTTGGTGACATTAGCCAAGTCGTCTGACTGTCTGAGCTCGGCGTGGAGTCAAAAGCTAAGAAGCGCGTGACGGTGTCTAATGATCCCTCTTCTCTACTGAGTCCTCTCCTCCCTGCACAGAAGAGCAAATCCATTACCACGCGTCAGAAGCAGACACCTCAAGAACGCGAGCGCCTCGTTTTTCTCAAGAGCAGCCCTTGGCGGGCGGGTTCGGAGTGAGCGCGTCGCCCACGTACCGAGCGACTTCTTCTTCCTTTCTGTCTTTTTCTCTCCTTTCTCATCTTTCTTTTTCTCTCATCTTTTTTTTTTTCCCGAGCTCAGGGCTGGATCACACCTGAATCACTCTCTGAGAAGTAGGTATAGTGACATATCTTATAGTTCCACGTAAATATAACTGTACGTGGCACATTTCCATCTTTATATTCACCTTTATATGCCAGTCGCATCCTCCTCTCTACTGACCTCCGGGAGGCCTCTGAGCCATCTTTCTTCATGGAGAATATCATTCTTACGCTTAGCGACGGATGTTTAGGGTAAAAAAATTCCTCATGCTGCAAGAGAGTGAAAAGACACGGAAACAGAAATGCACACGGCCCGAAGGAGAAAGAATCGGTCGTCTGGCCTGAGAACGCGTCTACATGCGAAGAAGGTGGGGCTCGATGCGGGGGCCTCGAAAGCCGGGGCGAGCGCGGAGCCGCGCGCACGTGGGCCCTTTCGGCGCTGAGCTGGGAGCTGACCCGGAGGCTGCAGGTTTGTGCGACGCTCCGGAGCAGCGAGCGGCAGGTGCACACGTCATCGTCACACCTGACGGCATCGGCTCCCGTGCGTTCTGCACTTGACCGGCCGGTGGTCCAAGCGTGCCGGCCGCTCTGCATGCCAGAGGCTGCCGCGGCGCAGTGCTGCATTCTGCCGGGTGTCAGCATTTTGTGATTCAGTCAGAGGCATGTAATTCCCAGAACTAATGAGCTATTTCGAATATTGCGAGATGTGTAATTCAATATAATGTGAGCCTGTAGAATAATCGAGTTTAGAGAAACAAATACGTAGGAGCCTGGGGTTGAACAACCGAAGAGATGAAGAAGCTGACAGCCCCCTTCCGTCCTGAGGCCGTGGTGGTGGGGGGTGGGGACGTGCCACCCACGGGGAGGGACTAGGGAAGAGCAGCACACGCCTGCGGTTCCTCGGTGGCCTGGTCCATGAGCCCCTTGCCTCGTGGGAAGCTGAACTTTATTTTCCCTTGGAACTTCGGAGAGTATAACCCAAATAAGTGAGAATCACAAAATAAGCTCCATCGCAGACACTGTGACGATGACGCTGTTTTGTCCTCAGGTCGTCCTGTGATACAGACTCAGCCCGGCGTGAATATCACTCACCTTCTTTCAAGAAAACACTTCGGATCTTGGATTTCTGTATCTCAATCGAACGCATCAAACTGCTTTTACTTCTCCTTTGGGTCATCTGGGCGACGTGTGATTGTGGCGGAGGGTGGGGGCGGCGGCAGGGGTCGGTCAGCCCCGGGGGTGTGCCAGAGCTGGCAGGGGACTCGAGAACCCACCCCCCACTGAACAAAGAGAGCACTGTTGGCCGAGGGGCAGTGGTCAGGCCAGAGGTGGCTCTGCCTAGCACCGGTCCCCTGCCTGAGGCCGGGCGAGTGGTGCCTGTCACAGCTGCACCCCTCCTGGGGGTGTCCTGTGGCCTAGAAGGTGTTCAGCAGCCTCGCTGGCCTCAACCCGCTACACGTCCGAAGCGGCCCCCCGTTGTGACAACCAAAACATTGTCCCTGGTTGACAACCACTGCTACGCAGACCTTTCGGAGCAAAACCGAAATATACTCTTCTAAAGGACCAGGGCGGTTTGGAAGTAAATTAATTGCCTGGTGACACAGACCTCAGTATTCTTTAAAGAAAGACCACACGATCCGTACAGTAAACAAGGCTGGACTTGTAACGTCCAGCAGGAAACCGTGGCAATAGCTGTGCACGCCCTTGACCTGTAAGCTACGTCCCCTCCGTGCTCGAGACGCATCCCTGGCACCCCCAGACCTTGCATGGCCTTTCGCCTGCCCTTCCTTGCATTTTCATCTTTGGGAACTTACTTTGCAAGTTTCTCTTTGTCTTTGTCCCGCAGAGCATTTTCGTGGCACCAGGACAGGGCTCCCGGTCTGGCTTGGGTGATGGTCATGAGGTTGGGCTGGTAGATGCTCTAAGTCGAATTGTCCAGAGCTCAAGTTCAAAGAGTTTCAGCCAAGATATGGAAACAACCTAAATGTCCCTTGGTGGATAAACGGATAAAGGAACACGGAATACACTTATGACGGAATCTGACTTACATTTTTCTGTCATGGAATAAGCCATAAGCAAGTCATCCAATTGGTACTTACGAGTTTATAACGGCTTATTTTTTATTGTGTTCTTTTTCAATTATTTATCAAATAATTCTTTTTTTTTTTCCTGTTGCACCGTGTGAATGGGCGACAGGTGGCTTTGAGACCTTTTGCCACCTTCAGTGCTCTGAGGTCTGGGAAGCCGAGGACAATCCTTTAAGGATCGTCTTGAGTCACCTGAGTGTCCCACACCCTTGTCTCCATTTTAGGGTTAATCCTGCTTGCTTCTCAGTGGTGCGCATGCTCCTGAGCGTGCAGTAGGATTTTCCCGTCTTCCCAGTTAGGACGATCATATCATAAATGTAGTCGCGGTTTGCACAGGTGCCAGATTTTGGGATCAGCTGCTGGACAGCCCGTAGACAGCTCTCAGCTGAATGATTTGATTCCCCGGGGTCCTTCTGACGACAGTAGCAGATGGGCAAGGGACGTGCAGGACGGTCACTCTGAGAACTGGAAATATTTAGGATTGTGGGAAAAGGTGATGGATTCATGAATGATGTGTGCAGCCTCCCCAGTGCCTGGCCCGGAGCCTGGGAAAACGGGCAGTCAGTCAGCAGTTTTTGCCTAAATGAAGTTTGTAGGCACTGGAGACAAGCAATAAGGAGATCAAATAAAAACGTGTTTGGGAAATCATTTAGGAAGTTCTCAAAGGCGGAGCCATCGGGATGGTGAGTGTACTGACGGACACCTCTGAAATGAAACGTTTCATAAAGCAATCCAGGCAGCCGTCAGCAAGGCTTTGTGGAAGTATTTTTATCCATTTTCCTGCACAGGAGGCCAAAAGATCTATAGGTCGTCTCGGAAAAAGAAAAAGTTCTTATTAGGGAAAATTAGGTCAGGGTACAATGTCGCTCTGGTGCTGAGACCTCCGTGTAGTCCCCCTTTTCCTGGGCGGCTGGGCTACCTGGGCCAGCGCCCCTTACGGTCAGGCCTGGTCACGCGATCGCGTTCCAGCCAACAGGACGTGAGAGGGATTGGCGTGCGCCAGGGCCTGGCCTGGCCCCCATAACGTCCTCGGGCCGCCGTCCAGGCTCCTTTCCCTCCCCGTGACCTCAGGAAACACGGGCAGACAGTGGCAGTGGCACAGCCCGCAAGGAGTCTTGACCCCTCCATTGTCACCTGGAGAGGTGTCACTCCAGGGCTTCCCTTTTGGACTTACCCCGAGTGAGAAAGGTTTATCGCGTCGAGCCCCTGCGGTTCGCGGGTTACCTGTTTTAGTAGCTGTCATTGTCTTCGATAGCACAGGTGCCTCTCGTGTCCAAGCGAAATCTAGCTGGTCCCAAACGTTGTGACGACCAAAGATGTAGGGCCCTCCTCATGCTGGGCCACCTGCTTCCTGAAGCCCAGCGTTGGGGGGTGGAAACGCTGTCTGGGGGGCTTTGTGCCGAGAGGGCCTGTCCCCCAGCGCGGGTGTCACCGAGGCCCGCTGTCCCCAGGGTCTTCTCTCGATCTGCTGTGTTTCGGCTCTGTCACCACTCAGCACCCTGCCTCGGCTGGGTTAGAGAGGACGGTCCCGAAGAAACGAAGCTCCTGTCTGTCAGTCTGGCAGCGTCTGTAAAAGTCTACTAAAATGCGATGTCCTGATATTACTTCTCTGGCACGTGGGCCAACGGCCACAGGTGGAAATCCGATTTTTCCCTGAAACGTAACTTCCTCCCGCAGGCCCGGCCACCAGCAAATGGGGAGCTGTGACTGGTGACACCAAACCTCCAGTCGAAGCTGCCTGCTTTCTAAGGCCCTCGACCCACCCCGCCGCCCCCTGGGAGCACGCCCATGGAGGTGTTTCCCAGTGCAGATGGCCTCGTTCCCCCTGGTGGCTCAACGCCAGATTCACCACTGGACTCCCGTTCCGGCTTCGTCCTGACCAAATGTGGTGGCTGCTGAGCATTAAACCTGAGTTTTGTGCAAGGTTGAAATTTTACACCAGACTATTCCTGGTGTCCCGTAAGGCAGCGGTCCCCAACCTTTGTGGTGGTACCAGGGACCGGGGCTCCTATGAGCATCTAACGCCTGATGATCCGAGGCGGAGCTGAGGCGGTGATGCCGGTGCTGGGGGCGGCTGCAGATCCAGAGGAAGCTTCACGCGCTGGCCCGCCGCTCACCTCCTGCTGTGCGGCCCGGTTCCTCACAGGCCACGGACCGGTACCGGTCCACAGCCCGGGGGTCGGGGACCCCTGCTCTAGACAGTGTCATCCAGCTCCATTGCTCTGAAATTCTCCCGGATGCTGACGACTTCAGCCCCGACCGCTCTCAGAGTTCTGGTGCCTGAGTCCAGCCACTTCCTTGGGTGAATAAGCATCTCGAAGTTGGTACATCCGGCTGAATGAAATTCATGGCTGCAAGAAGATGCCGTTTTTCCGAGGCTGGAGAGACTCGAGACGACCAGTCCGGGGTTCAGGTGGGGTGGTGACCAGTTATCAAGCTAAACATTTGCGGACCACCCTTCATTTTTTTTCTTTTCCCTTACCTCAGCCACCCAATCTATTCGAAAATGGACAGATCACTGTCCACTCACTTTCTCCGACGTCGTGACTCCGGATGACGCCATCTTCTCCCGCGGCCTGGAGCGACGCCCTGCCTTCCTCACCGGCCTCCACGGGTCCTTTCTCCACCCGCCCGTTCCTCCCCTGCCCACCACACCGACTTTCCCAAACACGAGTCGCATCTCGTGGCATCGTTGGCCTTCTAAAACGCCAGGGGGGCCTTCCTGTCACCGGGACGAAGCCCGAGCCCCTGGCACGGCCTCAGCGGGCTCCATCGCCAGCCCGTCTCGTGCTCTTAAATCCTGGGCCGCGTCGTAGCCAGGCTTGGTGGTTTTCCTTCTATTTCTTAACCATGCTGGGCCGTTCTCCTCCTGTGGGGCTGGAGGAAGATTCTAGAGAAGACATGCACTCATTCACTTAACACTTTTTAGGCGGGGAGGGGAGGGGGTACCTATTACAGATCAGGTGCTGCGTTAAGTGCTGGGAATGTAGCAGATTCGAGACTGTTTTTCTCTTCGTCTAGAAGCACGAGCCGTTGCACAGTGAGGACAGGAGTGAGGAGATGTTGCCTGTCACAAACGTGCGCTGTGTCGGAGCAAATTTTCAGCCCTGGCAGGATTCCGTCATTCTAATGAATTTTGAAAACGATCTCAAGCTGACTTTATTGCTTCGGATTAGCAACTGACTGAACAGTGTCTTAGTTGCCCGCAAGAGTAAATGTGATTTTCCACAGCGTTACATTCACTTCTGGGCTGTGGCTGAGAGGATGAAACTTAATGGAAAGTAATCATATTTCTAACTAGAATAGACAACGAGCCAGGCAAAGCTTGCTTTCCCTGCTCCCCCACGATAAACACCCTCTACTCAGGATCTTGTCTGCAACACAGCGGAACAGTAAATCACAGCAGTTAAAGGAAAACGAATTACTCTCACGGCAATAGATTCTTCCTTCGGACTTAAACATGGCCACTACGACATGTCGGGTGTGCGGTTATTTGCGTTCAGGTGTCGACGTTAGTGTGGCGAGTCCGCCTTACATCTTTGCTTCGAAGCTCTGTCTTAAAAAAAATTTAAAGCAAGTCTTGCCAGGTAATAACCAGCAGCTTCCTTGCTAAGGCAAGGAGGGAATAAACATCGCCTAGACGCTTAGCTGGGAGGGTTTAGTGAGCACACGTGAGCGAGCCTGGCCCACAGCAGGCCATGGACCGCGAAAGAGCAAAGTGGCTTGGTTCGTCTTGGATGAAGTTGGGATACTCTGGGCCAGTTAAAAATCATAAGGAGCTATGGAGATGAGTGGTATATGGTTAGTTATTTTAAAAAACAAGTTTCTTTTACCCCCCTGCTTGAATAGAAATAGAAATCGGGAGCATGGAGCTGGGCAGACGCGAGCTCTTTCTTGCTGTCGGGGCAAGGATGCCTGTGGGGGAAGCTGGTACCCAGGCCCTTCCGATGGAAGATGCCCCACCCCCGGGGACCTAGCGAAGGCCGAGGACACATCTCTCTGTGCCGTGAAAGGGTGCAGAGTGACGGGGCTTCCAGCGGCTGATCGGAGCCACATGCTGCAGTGGAGCATGGTTCTAAGAGTCGCCTCCCCGGGGGATGCTGCACGTCCGGAAACGTGGCTGGGAGTGGCTTTCTTTTAAAGACCATAGACGTTTTCTTAAGAAACCTTTTAAGCCAACGTAGTTTTACTAGTTTAGTTTTTGACCCCCAAAACGATATTAGTTTACCTTGAAACGCGTCAAAATGACGTTGGCTGCTTCTCAACCTCACGCTGCCCTCGGAGCCCAAGGATTTAGCTTCATGAAGGACGCGGCAGGGACCGTGAAGAGCCGACACGTGCTGCGTGGCATCGGAGGGCACGCGGAGAGGGAGGCTTCACGCGGGTGGCTGTGGAGCCGTCACGACTCGGGCATGTCGAGCAGGCGTCAGGCACACTGCTGCGTCCTTCGTCACACGTCTCGTAGAGACCCAGCCGGGAACGGAAACGAGCCCTTTATTTCCGCCTGCAGTGAAAACCGGGTTGAATTCAGTAATCGGTGCTTTGATTTAAGAATTGGACAGGAGAGCGTCTAAGTTTTCTGTGCGTGCTGTGTTTTTCCCACCGAGGCGAGCGAGAGATCCGTATGATGATGTTATTTTAGTGACACCTGCGGGTCGGGCAGCCCGGCTGAGGGGCAGCGTTTCGGTGCCTAGTCCTGTGACGTGCTCTCATTTTAGTGTTCTGCCTGCAACACCCAGGCATGTCACACAGGCTGTTTTTTTTTTTTCTTTTTTTACTTGCATGAAAATCAACTCGAACATTTATCATCGAGCAGCTTCTAAGGGCCAGGAGACCAGGAGACTTTGCCACTCCGACGGTGGCTAATTATTTGCTCTCCGTGAGCTGTCAAAATCGGATAACGTCCTAATTATTTCCTGGCGTTATTAGGATTAAGTGTTTATTGAAGTTCCTTGTCCCTTTTGACCATTACGTGAATAGGGTTTCATTATGGTTATTTTTCTTTCTTTTCTCTCGTGACAGATAGTTCAGTATGTACACACCCTGAGCATCCTGAAAAAACACCTATGCCGGCTTCGAAAACCGGAAGGTGACCGGAAGGTCACACAGGGTCCTTCTGTGTTTCCCGATGTTACGGAGAGCACCGTGGGGGTGGGGCAGGTTTTAGACGGAAACGAAACGCAGCTGAGTGGGCACCGTCCTGTGCCGTTTTTCTGTCCCTCTTCGGATTTCGTCAGGGGGGTGTCAGACCATTTCTTCCCAACACGTTGCGGCCCCGGCCCCTGCGAGGGTCATCTAAATCGGCGAGAGTCGCCCCACCAGCGAAACCACGTGGGTTTGCTCCCCGTCAGCTCCTGTCAATGACCGCGGGGAGAGCATGGACAGGGAGCCTGTTCTGGGGGTTCCCGTTATCCGCATGGGCCCTTCCGAGCTGAGTGCCACCGCCCGGCCTGCTCCTGAGGCTTGACCCGGCCTGGGCCCCGTCCACCCTCATGGGGAGCCCTGTCGTTGCCCGTCCCGGGCGTGGACAGTGACTTCAGGGCGTCATTTAAAATAGAAAGGCCGCTCCCTCCTGCGTGGCTGTTGCACGGTGCCGTCAAGCCGTCGACCGGCTGCGCGTTCTGTTTCCAGACTCGCTCCCAGGGCTGCTTTCTCGGGGTGCGGGCCTCTGTGCGGGGCGACTCCTGACGTGGATCCCCCCAGAATGTGGGATCCGATGAGGAGGGAGACTCACGTGGCAGGACGGCCCCTCTCAGCCCGCGAGCCACGGTGGGGGAGGAGGGGGTGAGTCTGCCCGGGCTGCAGGAACGAAGCACCACGAGCCAGGTGGCCAGCATGACAGCGGTGCGTGGCCTCACAGATCGGGGGGCTGGCAGTCTGACAGCGAGGTGTCCGCCGGGCTGGCCCCTCCTGAGGCTGTGTGTGTATGTGTGTGTGTGTGTGTGTGTTTGTATGAGTGTGAGTGTGTTAGTTCTGCTCCACGCGTGTCCACGAGCTTCTGGTGGTCGGCTGGCCATCGCTGGGGTTCCTTGGCTGATAGATGCATCGCCCCATCTCCGCCTCCATCTTCACATGGCCCCCTGCGGGTGTGCGTGTCCTTTTTATGAGGACAATTTGGGCCCACCCCCATGACCTCATTTTAGCCCGATTCCCTCCTGTGAAGACCCCGTTTGTAGGTCAGTTCACACTCCCAGGTCCCGGGGGTTAGGCCCGACATCTGTTTGGGGGAGGGAAACAGTCCAGCGTAACGGAGCAGAACCCTGTTTGTTTCAGGGCCCGGCCGAGAATCGAGTCCTTCGGGTTGAGGGCTGGGTGACGAGAGCCTGGGCCGCCTGGCGGGCGAGCGGCCTGAGCTGTGGCGGTCAGAGGTGACCCCTTGCATTTCTCTTGCCTTCCAAGATCTCTCGCCCGGGCGAGGATGACGATCTCGTCCGAGCACGGTTTCTCGGCCACCCTGCGGAGCGATTAGGCGTTTCATTTGGGCCCTGGGACTGTCGGCCGTGTTGGCAGAATCAGCCACA
>NW_006442110.1:424700-443405 GCF_000325575.1 Pteropus alecto | reverse complement strand
CGCGTTGTCGCTCGTAGAAGGCCCTCGCAGTGTGGGCGACGCCACCGCTACCCTGCTGGTCTGCGGCAGGCTAGGCGGACGGCAAACCCAAGTGCCTGCTCGAGAAACCAGCGCGGCTGCGCGCCACACGCCGGCCCCGCACAGCGTGGGCCCCTCTGTCGCCGGCCGAATGGTGGCTTTGAAGAAGCCAAGCGACAGGTGGAATGCGGCTCCGGGCAGGGAAGATCGTCCAAGGAGCTGGCCTCCCGGGCCCTTTCCACCCCGACGAGATGTTCTTCGCGCTCAGATTCAGCGAGCTGGTCCGCAGCCGAGTGCGCACGGCCGCCGCGCGTGGGAGCTGAGGAGGGCGCCCGTCCGGAGGCGGGATGTGTTTCCCACGCGCTCCCTGGACAGTCCCGACCTCGTTCACCTCTGATCCTTGCTCCGCGTGTCCCCCACCCCCTTCTGCCTTTGAGGCAAGTCCCGCCCACCCTTCGAGCCCAGCTCCCGTCCCGTCTCTCGGCAGCCGGCCTCCTTTTCTGCGTTTCTACCGTCCGCGCCTGTGCTGTGCAGCTCGGTGCCCCGCCGGCCTCCGCCTCCGCACGGAACTCTCTCGCTGAGGTTTCCGCGGCCATCGAGCGCGTCTCGTGTGCCTCTGTGATCCCCGTGCCACGGAGCGCCATGCCGAGGACACGGTAGGGACTGGACGTGTGGGCGCCGCGTGGTTGAGCCTGGCGGCGGGGGCATACGCCTGCTTTCTGCTGCCCAGCGTCCTTCTGTTTCTTTCCGGGAATAGTGAAGCGGAACGCTACCGTAAGTGGTTTGAGAAGCCACTCCTGTCATTACTGACCATGCGTTCCGCGTGGGGTGGTCACCGTCCTCAGCCAAGGTCATTCATCGCATCCTGGTGGTGACCGTGATTGGTTCGGGATGGGAAGTACCCTGGGGCCCTGTGACCTGAGGAAGCGTCGGAGCCTCTCCCGGGGCGTGGGTTAAAGGTCATTCCCGGCTTATGCCCTTGGGAACGACCAGCAGTCACCGTCCAGCATTCAATGAAGACAGAGCGGAGGGATGTTTGAGGACGTGGCCGAACCCCTGGGCCGAGGCGTGCCGGTGGCCTGGCCAATTTCAAGAACGGGTATAATTACCTGTGACTTAAGCTGCCTCGATCCGTGTTTTTCTTACGAGTCATTGCAAGGACGCGGGAAGATGCTCGGCGAATCCGTCCCTGTAACTCGCGGGCGTCCCCGTGTGCGGGGCCCTTGCACGTGTGGAGCTCCAACGTCGTTCCAAACTGAGTCCTGTTTGGACAGCTTTCCTGACACGCGCATCAGTTGCTTTTAGAAGGAGAATATCACCTCCTTCCTATAACCTGGGGGGGACACCGGACGAAGGAGAGGAAGCCGCCAGCCAGTTCCGCTGCTCCGCGCTGTCTCCCCGGGGACCATCTTTGCTCAGCGTTTTCATCGCGGGCGGGTCCTCTCGGTTCCGATGGGCAGCTTGCGTGACACTGGACCGTGCTGCGTGAGCGTGCAGACCGTGCCCCGTGGGGACCTGACCGACACCCCGAATTCACCTGGTCTCACGATGAACAGTCGGCCGTGTGCTGAGGTTGCTTTCGGCGGCTTTTCCGGGCAGACATGGAGCCAGGGTCCCCAGAGCTGGGGGGGGACAACTCTCCTTATGATGGGGGGTGGGGCAGTGGGCTTCTGGATGGACCCGACAGGCTGTCACTTCGGTCTGGTGGCTCTTCGGTCGGTGGACACTTTGTATGAGGGGCGTTTCTCTGACAGAAGGACACTAGATGTTTCTCTAAAGTGGGGAAAACGCCACTGAGCTGCAGAGGCGGCGTATCAGCCCCTCCCCAGCAGCTCCCCGGGACCTCACACGTCATGACGTCACCTCTGTCTTCACAGACTCACAGGCGCTCGACGCATGCTCGTGGATTACCGCCTTTGAAAATAAAATCCGCCTTTCCTTGCCAGTCTAAGGAGAACGTCCACGATGCCTGCCTGGACACCTGGCACGAGCTGATGCCCTCGCTCCAATTTTCATTTATTGGAGGGAATACAGTTATTTACCGAGTTAAAAAAAAAAAAAATCGCAGTATAAAAACCATCTCAGGGCTGAGGTCAGACAGAGGAACCAAGAACCAGGGTACGAGGCAACTTACAAAGGTACTTTTGTTTATTTTGTTTGTTTAGCACCTTTACGCTTGGATGCA
Source organism: Pteropus alecto (assembly GCF_000325575.1). Lineage (NCBI taxonomy): Eukaryota > Metazoa > Chordata > Mammalia > Chiroptera > Pteropodidae > Pteropus > Pteropus alecto. The sequence goes on along the minus strand of NW_006442110.1, from coordinate 441,202 downwards.
AATAAATCGTTACTGGAAGAAAACGGGGCGAAGCTCTCGGAGGGCCTGCAACGCGCCGGAGTCGAGGGAGCACGTTCCGGACTGCGTCCTCCCACCGCACCAGCCACCTCGGGCAGAGCCTCGATCTGCCTCCCTAGGTGTCCTTCATGTGATAATTTAGTCCTTAAATAAAGGAGAACGTGGGGCGCGATGATTCCGTCTCCGGCGTCCCATGCGTGCGGTCGGGGCCTCCTGAGCGTCGAGGACTCCCTGCTGCTTCTCTCTTCCCGTCTCGCAGGCCCACGTCCGAGGTCCAGGGGTGGCGACCGGTGGTACACACAGTACCTTCCGTTGCCTCCGCCGTGTTTCTGGAGACCTTTGCGCTCAGCAGCTCCGAGGGTCTGTCCCGGATCGACGGCCCCTGTGCCGCCCTCTCGTCCCTGCGCCTGTCACCGGCCTGAGGCCTCCCTGCCCCTTCGACATTCATGGGGAAGCGCGGGCTTTGCATGAGGACGAGCATCCGTTCCTTGCCGGCCATTCCCTGGAGGGGTTGGAAGTCTGGCTGGCAGCCCCCCCGGGTCTCTCCCTCCCGGCCACCAGAGCCCACGGCCGGGGTCTCCGAGGACGGTGGCAGCTCTCGCCGGGCCCTCTGTCTCCTCCCCCTGGTTCTCATTTTCCTGCGTCTCACGCCCGTGCCCGCGGTCACCTCCGTGCCTCCTGCTCCGAGCTCAGGGACGGCGCTTGGGATGCTCGGGGTGCTCGTGTTCGGGTCCCACCTCCGGGCCAGCGAATCCAAACCCACGCCCAGAGGGAGTCGGGGACGAGTAAGACCGACCCCGTCTGCAGTTCACGCCCAGGAGGCGGGACGTGGAGGACACACGGGAGGACCCGGCTGAGGCCTTTGGTGGTGGGCTGGGGACGGGGAGGGTGTGCGAGCTGCACGGACGCAAAGCCTGCTGGCATCTTGGGGCGCTGCCGATGGCCGGGCCGGGCGGAGCCGCGGCTCCGTCTGGGGCACAGCGCTTCATCGGCCGGTCCCGGGGAGGCGGAGAACTTACCGTGGTCCCGGCCCTGCCGTGAGGGGTCTTTTCACTAGGTCATCGTCACCGACTAGACCCGCGTCCTTGGATGAACCGAGACCATCTTTAAAAATGCAGAGATAGCAGCAATTTCAGTGCCCAGGGCTGAAAGATAAAAGTTAGGCTGGGCTTCTGCTACAGAGACGAGGTGGCTCGGGACACAAACTGCCGGCAGGGGAGTCAGGGTCCGGGGAGGCTGAGCCCGGAACGAGGTCTGACCACAAGGTGGCGGCAGCACCCACAGCTTTCTCTGGGGACGGATGGGTCTGCCCCTTCTGCAGGCTTTGCAAACGCCAAGCGCGGGTCAGAGGGGAGGACACGTGGGGTGGTGACCGCACGTCGTGCCACGCTTGAGGACAGCGGAGTTGCAAGGTCACATGGCCCCTCGGCTCTCGTCAGGGGTCTGCGCTTAATCGACGAGTCCCATTCCGACTTCGGCTCTGGCAGAGAACATGTCCGGACGCCCCGTGGTTCCAGGCGGGCCGTGGGCTCTGATTCCTGTCTGGTCCATGGTCTCCGCCCAGCGAATGCAAATAGATAAAGGGCTTAATGGGGAACCGTTTAACATTTTGGAAAGAAAACGTGTGAGATCCTTTTTGACCTTGATGATGGACAAGGTTTTGTAAACAGAGAACAGAAACGCTCACCCTAAAATAAGGGGATGGTGCGTTTAATTATTTTAACATTCATCGTTTCGATTCATGAAAAGACGTTATAAAAACGAAAAAAAAACGAGATATCTGGAACACGCATAATGAAGCATCATTGTCAGAATATAGAAAACTTCCTGTGAAACGAAAAGATGAAATATAAAAAAAAATGGGCACGTGACGTGAATGGATCTTTTACTGTGAAGGTTGAAACAATTAGCCAATAAATAAATGAAGACGCATCCGCGTTCTCATTAATCAGACTGGACGCATAGGGAACGCGGCAGCATTAAGTGGCAGGGAGGATGTGAGCCAAGAACTTGCTGTGCTCGTTGCTGGCGGGAACATTATCTGGGGCGACTGCCTCTCAGGAAGAAAGATCCGTCTTTTCCTGTAAGTCGAACATTTGCAAGCCCTGTGATCAGAAGCCAGCCTGCTTCTATGCGTACGCTCACGAACCCTTCTCCGTCACGTGCTCCGGGAGACGTCTGTGGTGACATCCACGGTGGCCCTGGTCATCGTGTGAAAAAGCCGGAAGCAACCCGTAGTCCCCCGATAAAAGAACGGATTCTAGAGAGGAAGTTCGTACCTCGGGGAGGGTCCCAGGAGTGAGGGTCGCAGCTCTGTGCCAGGCGTGGCTCAGATCCCGTGTGTTGGGTGGGGTGGGGGGCTTGCGTGAGCTGTCAGCTGCCACGGCCCCAAAGACACCAGCCGGAGAGCTAAGCTCATGATGGCAGCCAGGGACAGCGCCTCGTTGACCGTTAGCATCTCAGAAGGTGGAATCCAGGGGAAGAAGGGAAGATGGTCAAGGGACTTTAGCACCCGGGCTGGATGGCTTCGAGGAGGGTCCATGTGATCGCTAATTTTGTGTCGGCTTGAGTGGCCATAGGGTGCCACATGGATGAGGCTTCCATGTGGGTCAGTGGGGTCAACAGACCCCCTTCCCCAGCGTCTGGGACCTCCTCCAGTGCATGGAATGACTTTTCCCACCTCAGTGACTGAGGGGGACACTGCTTCTCCTGCCCTTGGATGGAGACTCACTCTGTCAGCCCCCGTTGGCCTCAGGCCTTTGAACCCCACCCCTGGCTCTCCTGGGTCCCCAGCCCTGCAGAAGGTGGGTCGTGGGGCTTCTCCGCCTCCATAGTTGTCTGAGCAAATTTCTCATGATCAACCTATATTCTCGTGAATATGGAACGTATTCTATATTCGTTACATAGAGTGTGTTGGCTCGGTCCTCACGCCTCCCCCGACCCTTGTCCCTTGAGCTGGAGGACAGGCCATTATCTTCCAGGGGCAGGATTGGTTCTGACCCGTACCACTGTGGGCTGTGTCGTGGTCATGGGTAGAGTTTCTGACGGGGCTTGTTCCCACCTCAGTGCGTGTCAGGGTTTCTCGTGGTCTTGGTCAGAAGACGGCTTGTGTGACGCTCTGATTGGACAGTGGCCGTACAGCGGCCCCTGAAGATGACCCATCTGAGCGCCGAGCTGCAAACAGACACTGGGAGAAGGGCCGTGGCCACAGCGCGTTAGCCGCATCTGAGCCCAAACACACAAAATACCCAAACCACAAACAAGCAAACGAAACGTTAGCTAAAAGAGCTCGCCCCCCATCTGAGGGGCGACATGCTGCTGTTAACTAAGTCGCCGAATTTCATGATCTCTTTCTTTCCCAGACCTTTCTGTCGCGTTAGAAACGAAGTACAGTGTTCGTCCCACGAGGCAGCACGGGGGCCCCTCGGGGGCCACCTCGGGGGCCCGTGCATGGCTAAGCGAAGCAGCTCTGCTTCGAGCTGCCACCTGTCCCTTTGCACAGGGCTCCTCTCGAGAAAGGAGCGTCCTGAAGGCAGGAATCAGTGTCCAGAAGAAGCAGAGTCCCATGCAATTTACGGGTCAGAGCTGATGGGCTTTTGTGCCTGACGACATTGAAAGGTCTCTCCCCGATGACGCGTCCAGTCCTAGGGAAGCGTCCGATGACCTGTCCGGTTACGCCAGCCAGCCAGCCAGCCGGCACCTGCCCGATGCCGCGTGCCTGTGTCACAGCAGGGCGAAGGTCTGAAACCCCTCGGCAGGTGTGATTCTGGCCAGGTGACGGACTCTGTAGCATAGACCATCAGATGATTTTCAAGTTTGGGCCCGCAAGTGCGAAACAGCTTCCGCATACACAACAACGTTCTTCGGGTCCTTCATAGACTTTTAAAACAAAATTTTAGGTAAAAGTTCAATCACAAAAGGCATCCCCTATGAAAGGCACTGGAACGCCTTTTCTATGGAGATGGAAAACTCACTCTCTATGTGTCCTATGATAGAGAATTTTAGATTTTTGGCTGGCCGGCCTGTTGTTGCTTACACTCTAAAAAAGCGCCTCATATTTGAATCCAATTACCAAGGAATCCAACTGATTCTTTTTTTTCAAAGAAAGGAGAATCAAAGGAAGCTGGTGACACGGAAAGGAACAGGAAGCGAATACAAACCGAATAGTTTTTTTGCTGATATATTTTGCCTAAATCATTCATACGTTGCATTTCCAAACTAGACTCATGCCAAGCAGTGGCTGGGGTGCAAAATGATGTATTAATATCAGGGAGCTTATCGGCAGCACAGTTAACAGACAAAAAGCATCGTAACAATCCAGAACCTTTCCGTAAGCAAAGATGAAAGAAAATGAGGCCCACAGATGCGTGCGAATTAAAGCATGAGACTCTCTGGCTCCAACGATCCGAGTCTCATTCTCGAATCCTCTGGCTTCACGCACACGTCCTCTTGATCCGAGAGCTTTTGATGGGACCTGTCTTCTTCCAACGGACACCTGCTTTCGGAGAATTCAAACTCACGTTCAGCCTGAGGTCTCCCTACAGGCCGTGTTCTCACTGATGGGAAAATGTCCTCTGTCTTTTTTGAAGTTGCAGGGTGAGGGGCAAGGCATACCCAAGGATAAAACCCTGGGGATTTTCCTGCCGTGCCTCTCGATGGTATCCGGCGAGACCCCCGTCCATCAGGTTTGAGGGCCTGCTTTCTCAGATGTCTCTGGAAGAAAATCGGTTTTCTGGCTTGTAGATTACGCCGCCTGAGAGTAAGGAGGTTATCTTCAAAATCTCCCCGGTTGGAATCTGCGTGGACTTTGCAGCAGAGAGCAGGCCAGATACGGGAAAGTGACCTTGACGACCAGTGAGTCTGGTGGTGGGTTTCCCCCGACACCATCGTTTCCTTGGCGACAGACTTCTGAGTGACGGCACGGTTTCTCCCCCTCCACGCAGCCCTCCACGCTTAACGCACAATGCAGCCCTGCTCATCCTGCGGTAGATTCTCAGGAGTGGATGCTTCCTTTCTACTCTCCCCAAAGTACTTAGAAAGGTCAGGCTCCTTTTCTGGAATGTAGACATTTAAGGAACGAATCCAGGTTTTCTCTTTGTGTTTAGGTTAGTGACCTCGAACTCACCCATGAGGAAATGAAACACATCTTCAAGAGGTGGTCACGCGTTGTGAGATTGTGTTCACATAGTCTTGGTTCGATGAAGTGCTCTGAATATGCAAGGCTCATAACTGGTCATTATAAAACTATCCCAAATCGCAGTTTTCCATTATGAGTCATCTGAGACCCTAGGATGGTCACAAATCCCTTCCACGCACTAAAAATATTGTGTGACATGCAGGGAACTAATTTCTTGTTTCTGGTCTTGTCTCCTTGCACGAAGCCTGGCTCCAAACAAGCCTTCGATGTATGTTTGCCGAAGACGTTGTGCGACATGGGATGTCCTCACGTTATTCACAAGCACCTGGGCTGGCTTACACCCCGATGGCTTTTCTGTGTCCTCGTGGGTCCTTGCCACGCCTCGCTGGCCCTCACCAGGACGGACTTAGCCTTGTTTGTGAGACAGTCTCGAAGCCGTACGCTTCTATGACCAGGCGTGTTATTTGTCCGACTGTGTGAGAGCACGGGGTGGTCACACAGCTACCTCTGCTGTGCGTCATCCAATCTGCTTGCATGTGGCCGCTTTTCATCTGTTTATCATCCGGCTTTGTTCAGCCGAGGGGGCCTTCATTTCTTGGCCGAGGCGAAGCTTCCTTAGCTGTCTCCTCAAGCTCTGTCGCTTTCTCTTCCTAGGTTGTCAGATGGTGTGTGCTTCCTACAACGACATTTGTGCCTCTGTGGAAACAGACTCTCTTCCTCGAGACTCTGCCACTTGGATCACGGATGACAGGGAGCTCTGTCGTTATACGTTGTCACAGGCTTATTTTTCAGAATAACAGTTCTCTGTAGAGTATGATCCTCAGATTAGGGTGGAAAAGAAAATATTTTATAAACTTCTCTCCATCAAGTTGCTGCTTTTCCGCGTTTTTCTCTTTATTATTGTCATTCTTTAGATTTCAGCCGAGAAATTTCTTTATGATATAAAATGGAAATGTTTAACTAACGATGAGGATAATAAAATGTCAACCCAATAACAACGCGCAGCCCACATTTTCACGGCTCCTTCAGCTTTTTGGGATGCCTTTGCATGAATCGGGCACTTTAATTTCTGGAGAAGGAAGAGTTGGGAAGTTTGTCAGCCTCTGAAGGTGAAGAAACCAAGGTCAAGAAGGTTAAATGACTATCTCGTGGTCAATCGATAAGGTAATAACTGAGAGCTGCTACCGACAGACACACATACCCTAATATCCTAATAACCAGAAAAACCAACCAAACCACATCTTCGATCACTTTTTCCTTCATCAGTGTCTTTTCTATTTTCTCTATGTCTTCCTTTTTGAGGTACGTTCTCTGAAATATTAACCCGAGTGACCCAGGAAACGCAAAGCTTAAAATACCGTTCTCAGAGCCAACCTCGTGTTGTCTGCCTTCCTGGGACGAGGTATCCTGATAACGCTTAGCAGCACAGCTTTTTATAAGTCAGATGTAGTGAGGTAGAATTTATAGACGGTACGATTCACCTTTGTATAGGTGTACGGTACTCCGAATTTTGACAAACGTTCACAGTTTGTAATCACCAGTGTAATCAAGTTATGAAATATTTTCATCGCCCCGGACTTGAGGGCATCATGGTAAGTGAGACAATTCTGACAGCGAAAGGCAAATACCTGGTGATCTCACTTGTCCGTAGAATCTAAAATAGCTGAATTCAGAGTAACAGAGAGTGGAATGATGGTCACCAGGCGTTGGGGTGGGGGATGGAAATGGGGAGCTGGTCCAATTCCCTGCCGTAAGATTGACACGTTCTGTAAATCTAATGTACAGCATGGGGATTGCAGCTAAGGATGCTGTAGCAGATACTCGGAAGTCCCTAAGAAGGTAAATCTTAAGTGTTCTCACCACAAAAAAGAAATAGTAATTATGTAATTATGTGACACGGTGGAGGCATTAGCTAACGCTACAGTGTTTGTTTGCTATAGACATGTATAAAATCAACGCATCATCGAATACCTTAAACTCAGATAATCTTATGTGTTGACTGTATCTTAATAAAGCTGGGGAAAAATTTAAAAAGAAAGACGCTGTGAAACATTAACTGTCCTGGGTTGTTTTTCTAGTTCGTCTGTCTTTGGAGCTGTAGCTTGTGTTATGTTTAGGTTTTTCCATTCCTATCAGAACTCGTTCTGTCTAGACGGAGGGCTTCGAGGTGGCTTCGTATTCAGGGATTTGAATCCCTTTTGGTTTTAACATATTGGACTTTGAATATATTCTGCGGCATATTAAAAAAAAAAGCGCTTATGTGCAACATTTTGTTTTGAACAGCACTGCGGGTTATGATGATGTTCTGGCTGCAGAATTTGTTTTGTCGCAATAGAGAATCCACTTGGGCACCGGAAAAGAAGGAGAGCGTGACAATGTCATGCAGGCATCTGTGTCACCGGCCTCTGCGTGAATGCAAAACAGCTTGCTTTCCCACAAGTGCTTGTACTTTCAAAAGTCACCGTGTTCTTGCTCGCCACCCGGGCTGCTGGGTCAATGCCCTGTGGCTTGCGTATTTTACAGAATCTTCGCTAAGTCTCTGTACGTTTCTTAATGCAATGATGTAGCTTGTAGGTAAGTTTAAAGCTATGTGTAACGTTATTGCACGGAACATACGAAGTTTGAGACGATCACTTTATACAAATATACTACACGAGTCCCCACCCAGTCCGGATTCTGGGACACAAATCTCTACGGCGAGCGAAACGGAATTTGAATTTCCGCCTGTATCCGAGCTTGCTCCAAACACGTGCGCTTTCTGCTTCTCGGCAGTGAGTGTGGTCTGAGGCTCTCTTCTCGCTGTCTTTTCTTCCAGACGGCACAGTCTTCCTTTTTTCCCTCAGTTCCCATCCCCTAGAAGGTGTTGTATCCTGTGTCTCAGTCGTTACCTGCTCAGGTGTCAACTAAGATGCCAAGCTGGTTGCGACTCCAAGATATATTTTCATTCCTTTTTAAATCAGAAAGTCTGGAAGATGAAATCACTCTTTAGTGATTCTCGTTCGGGAGACTCAGCCGAGTTCGGATGCTCTCTCCCTTCCCTGTACAAACCACGTTAAAGTGATAAATGCCAGAGGAATTTCTCGCGGGAGCTCGTCAGGATTGCAGAGGTGTGGGGGAGGGGATCTCTGGAAGCTGGGGGCTGCGATGAGGCCGGCAGGTGAGCGAAGCAGGAGGGGCGTCAGTGCGATCGTGCCGAGGAGAAATTCAGACAAGGAGGGAGGTGACCTTGCTGGTAGGACCCCAGCAGGGCTCCAAGCGTGGAACCAACAGGTGCGCACAGGTGAGTGGGCGGGGCCGCGGTTCACATCTCACATCGATGTGTCAAACTTTAATCCGCAGAGCAGCTGCGCCACTGTCCCACCCCAGACCCACGGAGAGACCCTGGGAACAAGCATTCGGACGCCGGACAAACCGGGGACATAGTTTCTAAACACTGGCCGTTCTGGGGCTCCCGGGGTGGGCGCTGGTCCCTCGGAGCAAAGTCTCCTAGTTTTGCCGTCGAGAGTCCGGTTATCCGATCGCCAAATGTGCCGCATGACACACCTCACGTACGACACACGGGGCTCACGCCTCCGGGGGTCACCTTCCTAACGCCAGACGGAAGCTATTAGAGCCATTGCCTCTGGAACCCGGGCGAGGACGTAGGACGTGTGGCAGGAGACGTCGGTTCTTTACCGTAACTTTCTCTACTGTCCGGATGGTCATCACACGCAGGTCATATTATGAGCATAACAGGAAATATTTCTTTGGGTCTCAAGGCCGCTAGGTGGCAATACGGTAGGTGTCACAGAGGTGTGTCCATGGACACTGGGCATTTGGGAGTGCAGCGAGCCCACTCACGTCCTCTCGTGGGAATGAACCGGCCCTCCGTCGAGAGGGTCTGTCATGAAGAAGTGTTTTTGTTTCCTGAGGCTGGAGAAGTGACAAGACCAAGGTCAAGGTGGCACGGTGCCTGGCTTCCCCCCCAGGCATCAGGACCCTGGGGTGCGGGACGTGGCTCAGGGCAGGAGTCAAGGACACGGCTGGGCTGGGGAAGGCCATTTCAGAGATGGTGGTAAAACGCGACCAAACCCCCCAAAGTGAGAGCGTGTCACAAGCTGGCGTAGGGACAGCGGGTGGGCACCCATGTCCGTGGAGGTCAAGAGGTAAAGATTACAGGTCATCGTATCCCCGCAATGAGCCTTTCTCTGTCCCACGTGTTTAAGATCCATCCCATTGGTGACTCGATGGCCGGTGGCTTCGCGGCTTGGCCAGGCTGGACTCCACCCCGTGTCGTATTGTTACGATTGCGTCCGAGTTTCCTCTCTTTTTACCCCTTCCCTTCCACTTTAAAAAAAAAAAACAAAAAACGATTGATTTATTTCGTCGTAGCTTTCTAGGATCCCAGAATAAATGAATCCCATGCCCCGGGAAGATGAGTCACAGGACGAACAGTGCGCGGTGCTCACCGCCTGCCGTGCCGTGTCGTGCTCGGGGCCGACACACCTCACGGCGGTGCCCGCGCGGCTTGCTTCCTGTCCGAGGACGGTTCGTACGCCTGACCGCAGAAGGGCTGCTAAGTGACACCCCGTTCCCACGGCGGTGGCCGCAGCTCCAGCTTCCTCTCTGCTCCAATTAGTTCCTCTCGGCACTCATACAAGTCAGAAGCAACCGTCTCTTCCGTGCTAATAAATAGATGCGGATGTCGCCAGGGTGCGAGGCTGACAGGATGAGGCAGGGTGGCCGCTGATGTAATCCAGACATGTCCTCCGGACACAGGGACGTAGCGGCTATGGATTTCCTGTCTTTGTTTGCCTGGCCGCATTTTCTCATCCACAAGGAGCTGACGGGGCAGTGAGCGAGGCACCTGCTCGGCGTCTCTGCTGCTTCTGCCGTTTTCCCCACGGAGCCGGTGGAGTGTCCGCTGGTGGGGGCTGTGACGGGGCCCGTGAGTCCCGCACACATGTGCTGGCGTCACCGGCCCTTGCTAGCCCACAGCGGTGTTCTCTCGGGGGAGAGCTCGGCGTCGGCCGGGATAAACGAGGGCTCGTCACAGACTCGTCTTAGGATTAAGAGCGGAAAGGGTCCCGTGGGTTCAGAAGGCAAGGACACGGCCTGCCGAACCTGACCTTGAATGTGACTCGGAGGTTACGAGGAAACGGTATTGGTTGTGAGTACACTATTCTTGCCCCGTGTGGCCGAAGGGAGGCTGCGGATTCAAAGAGCCACAGGACATTTTTGAAAAGAGAGGAAGAAGAGACATCGGAGGGTCCAAAGTCGGTGGCGGCGTGTTCCTCTGACACCTGCACTTATCCAGCGTACACTTACGGAGTCGGCTCTGCGCCAAGCAGGGCGCTGTCAACGAGCGGGGGACCGGCCACCTCGGCAAGCGGCGCTTCGGGCGAAAGAGCGTGTGCTAGGTCGCTCCTGGCGATACCTGCGCTCTCGCTGTCCCGTGGCGTGTTGCCTGGCGGGTCCCGTTTCTTCGCTCCCTCCCGTGGCCCGTCGCGGTCACCGTGCTCAGGTTGGGAGGGGGTGCATGGCTTGGCCCGCCATGGCTGGCCTTGACCACTGCCTTCGGCCAGCGGCGTTTGAGTGAACTTGACGTGACGAGAGGCGTTGGCGAGCCGGAGTGGTGAGCTTGGCCCCGGCACTCCTGCGACCCATCGTCAGACCCTGCCCTGGAGAGCTGCCGGCCCAAGGGGAACGAGCAGACAGAGGGAACAGGACCTAAATCCTGGAGCCAACCTCAGCCGACTCCCGGCCTGAAGCCGGCCGCTCCTGTGACCGGGCTCTCGTGAGTAAGAAAAGCTACAAATGCAAGTTGCAAGCAACAGACCTTTGCAGGGCCTCGTCGCACAGCTGTAGTGCAGCCGATGTAACCTTTAAACAAAAATGGATCGAATGGTGGGCATAACATAAAAAAAAGGAAAGTTTTCGGACCAGGGGCCAGGGGCAGGCTGCTTCGACACGCCCATGCGGTCACGCCCGGGGCCACCAGCATCCCAGCCCCGAGCTGGGCTCCCGGCCACGTGGGGACTTCCACACTTCCCGTTCTGCTGTCATGGAGGGGGACATTAGGACACGCCGATGGCAACACCATGGACTGGAGCACTTGACAGAGAAGCAAGGAAGGGGCGGATGGCCCGAGGGCGGGACGTCGGTGGCCTTGTGCGTTCTGAGCTCGGGGATCAGAGACGCCGCCTGGCAGGACCTGCCTGCTCTGCAGCCCACGGACCTGTGGGCTGTACCGCGGCTGTGGCTGGTTCCGAGTGGAGCGTTGATACCAGAACGACCCCAGGTTCGTCAAACTCCGACAAACCGGGGCCTGGAATGGGAGCAGGGCCACCATGGATCCCGACAAGACAGTGGCCTCGAGGGACGAAGGCGAGAAGATGGGCAGAGGCAGGGACTTCTAACGCCTTGGGTGTCTCTGTTTTCTGCTCCGTACCTGGTCACATCGGGGGGTTCCCGAGGGTCCTTGTGCCGCTCACGTCACTGTCTCGCTTCCGTCCAGGCGGTTAACGGGCCCCGGCTTTCCTCACGAGGCTGCCGTGCGTCTGCTACTCTAGGGCTTGCCTGCACCCTGCGTAACCGGGGCGGGTGGAGAGAAAGCGGCCTGAGCTCCAGCTCCGCCATCTTCCGAGCAAGAATGGAAGGGACGCAGAATCGGGAGAGAGAGTCTGGAAAATTTTCTTGTTCTGTTTGGGGGAAAAAGATGATGCTTGAGCTGACATCAATAAGTAGCAGAAACTGTCTTTGTGCGGTTTATCTTCGTCTTATGTGGTAAAAAGCAGTGGTCCTTTGATAAATAGTTTATATACTTTTTGTCACTTCGAATGAAACTTTTTCTCTACCCCTCGAAAACCTGGCGAGGAAACCAGACCTCGCGCTTTTTACCCCTGAAAACGTGCCGTCTGTAGGACACAGTGAAAAGAACACCTTAGAAGAAAGAAAGGTTACAAATATCCGTTCGTTCCCCTCCCTGCATCGCGCTCCTAAAAGGAAGTTCAAATCACACGGCTCCTTTCTCTCAACCCTGCTGTCCTCACGGCCCCCAAGTGTGACTGCGATGGCACCGACCAGCCGTCTGGTCCCCAGCCCCCGGCTCCTCCAGCCATCCCGAGCTCCGGGAGGCTGATTTTTTCCTCTTTTCTCTCCTTTTTTTAATTTTTTTTTTCCCAATTACAGTTGACACACAATATTATATTAGTCTCGGGCGTACCACACAGTGATTAGACATTTATGTAACTTACCGAGTCTAGTGCGCACCCCGCCCGTCCACGGTTGTTACGGTCTCGCGGCCTGTACTCCCTGCGCGGCGCTTGGCCCTCCATGGCCATTTTTATAACCAGCAACTAGTACATCTTCATCTTCTCGCCTTTCTTCCCAGCCCCCCGCTCCCCCTTCGATCGGGCGCCCATCCCCTCGTTCTCTGCATCTGTGGGTTTCTTCCCGTTCCGTTTCTTCATTTATTTTGTCCTGTAGAACACAGGGTGTTTGTCTTTCTCTGTCTGGCTTAATTCATTTAGCACAATAATCGCTAGGTCCGTCCGTGTTGTCGCAAATGGCAGGCTTTCACTCTTTTTTTATGGCCGAGTAATATTCCACCGTGGGTGTGCGCCACGTCTTAATCCACTTCTGGGTATTTGTCTCAAGACATCCGAAACGCTAATTGGAAGAGACACGTGCACCGACGTTCACCACAGTGTCATTTATGACAGATGCGACGGGCCGCGGCCCAGGCGTGGGGCTGAGCTGTTCTCCTTCCTCGGACGCAGGCCTCGGCCTTTCCCCGTCCCGCACAGGCCTCCAGCTCTGGCTCCCGGTGGTACCTGCCACCTGCTAATCAGTCTCAGTGTAGGTCAGAGGTGGGGAAGCCAGTCCAGTCGCTGGTCCAGGGGCCTCCTGTCCGCGGGGCCTCACCGTGTGCCTGGACCAACAGGATCTGCTGCTTTCGGCGAGGTCACCCACGGTGCTTCTTGCCTCCCCATCCTGGGTAAGCTCCCTCTCCACGTGTCCCAGCTGGCACGGGGTGGGGCCGCGCTGTGAGTGCCCGTCCCGCACTCCCGCCTTCCGCCATCTGCTCCTGTTCACACCTTTGTCATTCATCCCTTGCAAATAAACTCTCCTCCAACGTCTCGAGATTCAGCCTTCTGGCCGGACGGGGACCTCCTTGTCAAACTCTTGAACTAAGGAGCAACGTGAACGCCGGGATCTGGGCACTGGGGCCGTCAGGGCGGGGTCCCGTGTTGGTGAGGACGCCTCAGGCACCTGCCCTGTCGGTCACCCGACTTCCTTACTCATCACAAACTTTGAATCGTCGACGCCCAGGGCAGTTCTTAAATAAAACATAATTTGGGTCCAGCAAATGGAACAGATTTTCAAAGGAATCGCTCATGATGATTTAGTGAATTGTCAGGTTTCTTTTTCATAAAGAACAAAATAGAAATGAGGAGCACGTCAGAAGGCATGAGCGCTCACACGTAAACACGGGCGATTTTATTGCGGCTGGTGAATTCCGCTGGCTCAGTTCTCAGCATCACGCCTGGCACTTTGCTACACATCCTGTGGGTGTTTTGCTCCCTAGATGCATCACAGTTCAGCAAGACAAACATGCCGGGTAAGCGATAGCAGAGGAATGCAGTTATCAGTAAGTAAATCTTGTTTTCCTGTGTTTTATGTAATAGTGACGGGCCCCTCCTCCCCCGATGCATTGGGGCAGAGCTCTGAAAATGGGAAGCATCTCTCTTTGGCTCTGTCTCTCTCTCTGCCTCTGTCTCTCTGTCTCTCTGTCTCTCTGTCTCTCTGTCTCTCTGTCTCTCTGTCTCCAAAGCCAAGTATGGAAAAGCAGCATAAAAGAGATAAGAAGTCTGTCAACAAACTTTAGATGCCAGAATAGAGGAGACTTGCTGTTATCCAGATGGCATCGGTCCCTCTAACGCTTTAGCTTCTAGAGACAGGAAGCCGTGGATCTGGCTCTGTGAGTTCACGGTCACAGGACATCTGCTCATGCCATGCAGGCCAAGCTCAAGGCCCCGGGAAGCAGGGCCGCGTCCAGAAAACACACACAAATCGTTTCCACTTCCGTGAGCACACGGTCCTGTCTGGGGACACAGCTGATCCACACACGAACAGGACCGGAGACGAGGGAGGTGGGGAGGGCAGGAGGGGACCCAGGGCCCCGCCGGAGCTCATCAAACTGAAGCGGAGCCTCGAAGGGCCCGCCCAGGGTCGAGCTCTGCATCTCAGTCAAGGACAAGTGACAGAGACAGTTCCCCACAAAATTCAGGTGGGGAGGGCGGGAGGGGACCCAGGGCCCCGCTGGAGCTCATCAACCTGAAGCGGAGCCTCGAAGGGCCCGTCCAGGGTCGAGCTCTGCATCTCAGTCAAGGACAAGTGACAGAGACAGTTCCCCACAAAATTCAGGGCCCTTCCTGCGGCCGACTTCCGGAGCATCTCACGGTTTCTCCTTCCCGACTCAGGGCTCGGTGACCTTCAGCGGCCTGCCCAGGGCTCTGCACCAGGTGGCCCCCCGTGTCACTGTCCCATCCTGGAACCCCTCTTCTCACTTCTTCCTTGAAGACACCCATCGTTGTTCCATTTTTCGGGGTCCCATCTACTGGAATGGCAAAGGGATGAACACAGTGCACATAGCATCAAAATTATAATAATGAATAAGCTGCTGGTAAGTTGTCAGGTGCTGGGGACGAGGCGCCTCCCTCTGGTTCGACAGCTCGCCGTCAGTGGGTCCCGTCTGCCGTCAGGCCGAGGCGGACCGAACAAGCCAGTTAATATTCAGCCAAATGCCGATAAAGTCCTCGTTCGATAAATGATTTCTGTATCGCGTCGACCTGCCCTCTGAAGCCAAGAGCACGTTAAGCGAGCGTCGGCTGGTGTCGCCTTGGAAATGCGATGCGGGGTAAACGCGCACCGCCGCCTCCCCTGCTCCTGGAGATGGATCGGAAGCTCCGTTCCTTCTGCGTCCGGGGAGCGTGTGGAGCCGAGCCGGGGGCGGTCACGGTTTTCCTCCGGCACGGTGGTGTTTATCGGGGGGGGGGTCCTCCACCTTCCCCAAAGACCTTGTTAACAATTCCACGCGTGTTCTTCTTCAGCTAGAAATAGTGTCGACCAATTGGCACCATCTCCTCCATATCTGCTAACATCTTCTGTTAGCAGCCGATTTATGAGTTGTCAGGAGTCTGTGATAGACACACCTCGAAATAAAGACGCCTGTGCCAGGGATCGACGAGCAGACCGCAGTGGGCCGCAGGTTCTCACGGGAAAGTCTCGTGGCTTTTTCCTCGACTCTCAATCGACCACGTTTTCTGCGAAGGGCTTTGAAAAGGTGCTGTCGTGATTTCTGACTGCGGGGCCGTCGGAGACTTTAGCTTCAGAGAGGTTGGAGCAGGGGATACCTTTGGAGTTCACTGTCCGACCCTTCCATCCCTGGTGACGATCACAAGATGACGGGGGCGCACGGCTGGCTGTCACAGTCAGTGGTCGAGTGACAGGCTTCAAGCCCAGTGTCCTGAGCGCCAGGCAAGACTTGCAAGCATCACGACAAATGCGCACGGAGCACTTGCTTCGTCCCAGGCTCCGTGTCAGGTACAGCAGATTCCTGAGACCATAAAACTGTCCCCTCGAAGCCACTTCCTCCTGGGCTTTTGTGAATTCATCGTCACCGCAGAATCGAAGACGAGATCGGGGTGCGCTCTGTTCGGCTCATTCCCTGTGTGTTCGGGGACGTTGTGAAGCCGCGTGAACTTTCTCGCCGGGACACCCCGTTTCTGTTTCCCTGTTTCTTCCACACTTGCCAGAAAGAGGTTTTCTCACCCCTGGTACCTGCAGCCCCCGCCCACACTGCTCTTGGGTCCTGTGGCTTCTACAGCTTCTACATGGCGCCCTCCCTCACCCATGCGTCCCCCCCCCCACACCCGCTCTCTCTTGCTGTGTTCCAAACTCACTTATCACTTCCTTCTGTCTCAAAACCACAACGACGGGGTGACGACGAAAGCAATCCATCCAGCGTCTTCACTGAAGGTCATTACCATGTTTTAGAGGGACATTGATTAGCGTAAGCGATCGATAATCCAAATGTGAGTGGCGACAGGTGGGATCCTGGTGCTCCGAGCAGTCGTGCCCTGTGAGACTCAGCCGACACACAGGTTGGGCGGGTGTGGCCCTGTGTCCTCAGGGTCTTTTTTTTTTTTTTTTTTAATTCGATCGATTTGGGATCACAAGGCATTGACCTCACTGCAAAGCACAGTGCCACGGAAAGATCTGGGGGCCAGAGAGAGACCTGGGCAGTGTCACCACTGAGACAGGGGAAGTCACGGTGTGCCTTACTTCACGTCAGGGAGGGTCG
>NW_006442110.1:412801-424635 GCF_000325575.1 Pteropus alecto | reverse complement strand
TGGATCGGAAGTTCATGGTTCTGCATGACAGCGATCCTTCGGCATTCACTAAGCTTTGCTTCTTCGCGGCCCGGTACGTGTTCGATTTTAAAACCGTTCTACGCGTGCCTAAAAAGAATCTCTTCAGCGCTGCGTCGTAGACACGTCCTTTAGAACAAGCTCGCGACGTTGTCGTTCAAATCCTTTATAGTCTTAATACTTGAAACTTTCTTGGTTGATGAGTCATTGAAGCCACTATTGTTTTAGATTCTCCGCATTCTGCATGTCATTCTTTCCATGTTTAGTTGTTTCCATGTGAAGCGATGTCAGGTGCGCCCCGGTTCCTGGTGACCGTCTCACGATTCGTGGGTTTGCGTCTCCCACATCAGGCATCCCTCGCCCGGTACCAATGACCGCACGTCCGCCTTCTCTTGGTTACTCTTTGTCTCATTTTTTTTCTTTCTCTTACATTATTTCCGGTTCTGGAATTTCTAGATCTGTCTCTCGGCAACCTCACACGGCTGAATGATATTTGTTTCCTGCCAAGTGACAATGTATCTCTTGTCTGGGAGGTTTGATCCGATGGCGTTTCCTGGGTCTGTTTGTTTATACTTGGCTTCTGCTTGTTTTGCACCCCGGCCGTGCCTTCCTATCGAGGAAATAAAAAGCACCACGCTTTTATTTAAAAAAATTTTTTATCGTCTCTATTTTCCTTCTACTGCTTTGAGAGTTTTGCCTATTATTCCTATTCTTCGTAGTGGCCGAGCTTAATTTTTAATTTTTAAAAACTTGACAATCTCTCACGTACCGAAAAGTTGGCGATCGCGTGGCAGAGAACGCTGACGTCGCACCTCTACCTGGCGCTCACCGTGGGTTTCCGGCCGGCGAGGACATCCTCCTCCGCAAACAGCCGTGACAGCGCCAACGTCTCGAAAGCAGCCTTTCCGCAGGGCGACCGTTCGGCGCCCAGACCTCGCGCTCATGGTGCACAGAGTTCCAACGATTTCCTTTGGAGCACAAGGGTCAACTTCAAAGCCACCTGTTAGCGAAGCTGCCCTGTTTCCTGAATCTGGAAGAGATTTTCGTTCTCACTTTAACTTCGTGTCCTTGGCACTTTTGGAGATGGACGGCCAGTTATTCCACAGATAGCCCTTCCGCTTCCGTCTGGCCGGCATTTCTTAATCTCTGTCAAGGATGCGAGGCCTGAGTCTAGTCCTGTCGCACAAGTGCCACGTGTTCTTTTCGTCGTGGCCTGGCGGGTGACACGCCATTCCAATTCGTCCTTTATGTTTGCTTTGATCGCTTGACGAAGGTGGTCTTTCTATGCCAGGTTTCTTTGCCGGAACGTTGCCCTTTTTTCTTTATAATTATTCAGTACTTTGTGGTGAGAGACTTCGGAACTACGGAAATATCTCTCTTCTCGTCCAATTTTCATTTCACTAATCAGTCAGTACAGGCTCGCGCTTTGCTATGCTATTCAAGGAGCTAGAATCCTTTACCGGCACGGTCGGGTTTTGTATTCAAATTGTTCCAAATTTGGTCAGTGGGAGCCTTTTTAAGATGATTCCTCTCTTTTGATATGTGTCGTCATTTTTACTCATTTCCTGTTTCTGGCACAATAAGATGTCATCTTATGCTTTTCTGCCCAAATCTGGTATCTGTCATATCTCCAAGGAGCCCCGACTTCTTATCACGGGCAATAATATCGAGAGGCCAACATCTGGGCACCAGATGTGTTCACGGCTAGTAGGTGAGCACGTCTCCCCGGCTGCTCGATGGACATAGCAAGAGGGGATGTGAGTGCCCACGTGCCACACGTCACACGCACATGCCACACCAACACACACATCACACACACATCACACGCACATCACGCACATCACGCACACACATCACGCAATCCAGACTTCTGCTTAAACTCGTCTGTAGATATATCGAAAACCACGGTTCACCATCAATTCCTCTGATTCGAACATTTTCATAGGGTTCATTTTACCATTTTCTGTTCCCAGATTTCTCCTTTCTGCTTTGGTGAAAATTCGGATTCCTCCGATTCTTAATATTTTTACTTATTCGACCAGTTCTGTGGAATCTGATCAATCCCGGTGGACCACGAGCGCCGTGCTCTGCTGCCCTTGCCGGCCCCCTACCTTGGGGACCCCCCCCAAGTTCCCGTCCTGCACGGCAGCCACACCTTCCCACCTGAGGACCAGAGCTCATGTCCACTGCTGGGTCCAGCTCTCTGTGTTTGGGTCTCTGGGGCTTGACTTTTCCTTTTCGAAAGTGGTGTTCTCAGCCCTACGTTTGTGGCCTCTTGGTTAAGAGTTAGCCCGCTTTTCTACGTGTTTGTTCTAGGGTTTCCACACTACTTATCCACGACATTTCTGAAAACAAGGCTCCATGTGGGTCATTCTAAAATTTGCCCATCTTATCAGTTTTCCTTAGAAACCACCCTGAAAGTTACCGTTCCCACCCAGGGCAGGCTGCACTGCCGACAGCCGCGCCGAGAGCATCTTCCCGCCGGCCCTACACCCCCGCACCTGCCACCGCCCCGTCCCCACCTCCCGTCCCGAGGCCCTGGCGTGAAGGGAGAGAGTGGTACCTGGGAAGCAAACTCCTCTTTCAAGTACATAAAAAAGATCAGACGCAGCGGGAGAGGGTGACGCGGGCCAAACGCTGTGCCTTAGGGAGGCTTAGGAGGAATAGCAGGATTGAGCCATCAAATGTTTATGGCGTCCCTGGAATAATTGAACATTTCCTGGTTTGTCGTGCTGTGATTTTATGAGCCAAACAGGGGACCTTTAAAGCTTATTTTCTTTTGCTCTTCGAGGGGTTTAATTAAGGGTGGACTTGAGGCTTAAAGATGTTTGAAAATGCGAGACTTAAAACAGAACAACCCAAGAAAGCTACATAACCACGGAAACAGGTAAGAGCGGGAATGGTCACGTGGGCACCGCACATGGGCTGACGACTTGGCACCCTCTAAAAGCAAAGTTTTAAATGCTTTACTTAGCAATCACTCAGAGTGGGCCAGAATAAGAAATTTTATTAATGCGATTTGCATAATCTTTCTTCATGGTCCGAACCTAACTGTCCCTCTATTTCCTCTGAATGGAGTTTCTGAGGGACCCAATAGGTCCCGCACGCCCCGCCCCCCCATCACCCCCAGAGGGGAAGTCACTGGTGAGATGCTTGTTCCTTCATATCGCGGATGAGTCGGCCTCTTTGATCGATGGCTGAGCCGGTCCAGGCTCTATAAGGCAAATGAAACGGCCTCTGCCATGGCAACGTCTTTCCTCATTCACGGAATTTCCCCAAGAGGCCGTGAAAAATAAGCAAGTGCTTTATAATTTAACATCTTTTCTTCTCTCTATCCACTTCTGTCTTCTCTTAAAGTCCCCAAAGTATCTTTTTCTTTAACGAACCTGATTCGACTGGAGTGAAAACACATCCCCTGGTGTTTTACGAGTCCTCAGCTCTCAGTCCAGATTCCGCCTGTTGGGAACGTGCGTGGGCCGATGAGCCCGCATCGGGCGTTTCGACGTGCCATCGAGAGAGTCTCGTGACACCTTCCGTAACGGTCACAGTCTCCGTGGTGGGCGACGAGAAGTTATCCGTGCGTTCGCGTCCCTCGTCTGACAGATGGGAAGGGTGAGGCCCAAAGGCCCGCGGATCAGGCAGAGCTTCTCAACGTCCCAGTGACAGGGTCCAGAGCAGACACCGGCTCCCTATAAGCCGGTGTCTGCTCCGGGCCATGAGTGCTGTGGCTGCACGTTTTCGTTTATTCCGTTAAGTCTGTACAGCACTAAGATCTGTGGGATGTCACAGAATAAAACGTGTCCAGCACGCATGGTCTCCCGTAGTTCATCGGAGATGCCGGAGCAGGCAGCCATGGGCTCACGAGCGAGGCGATAAGCGATAATCCTGAACTTGAACTTGGGAAAACAGAGGCTGAGACAGGAACGGTGGGCCGAACGGTGAGGAGCGTGAGAATCAGGGCGAAGACGAGGCAGCGCCGCCCGCCCGCGGGTCTGCGGCCTTCCAGAAGGAGACCCACCAACGCCCCAGCGTCCCCGCCACGGCGGCGTCTCTCCTGGCCTGACGACATTGCCGTGGGACTGGGCCTCCGCTAAGAAAGACAGTTCGCCTGTTCAGGCGGCCAGCCGGGGGCGGGGGAGGGGCTCCTCACTCCCAGAAGCGCACGGTCTCGCTTCCGGCGGCCCAGAGGGAGGGAGCGTCTTGTCCCAGCAGGGCAGGCGCGGTGGCGGTCCCCTCACACGGTCCTGCCTTCCGCTTCCTCCCTAAAGCCTGTCCCTATCCTGCGTGGAGATGCCGCAGAATCCACAGATTTGTTACAAGGAGTGTTTCTTCCTGCAACGACCCGATAGAAAGTGAGAAGTTTCATGTGTGGGGCCCGGGCAAACCATTTTCCCACCTTCTCCAAGCGACGTGCGGTTAACACATTATAACGTGTTAATTACAAAAGTAAATATGATGCCGGAGGCGGGGGTGGGGGGAGGGGGTGGTCCGGGAAAAATGCAATGACTTTAAAAGGAAATTAGGGATCTGGGTGCAGCTGTGTGTGCACGTGTGTGTGTGTGTGTGTGTGCGCGCGCGCGTGCGTGTGCCTGTATGCGCGCGTGTGTATGCACTTACAGAAATGCATACGCACACAGGTATAGACCGCATATGTGGAAGAACACGTATATTTTGGCCGGCAAATATTATAAATAAAGAGACAGGACATGGGGTTCGAGTTTCTCACCTTCAGTTCTGGGCCTGTTGCTTTTCTTTCTCTCTTTTGGGCCGTGTTTCCCGCTCTGCCTCTGTCGACACCTGCCTAACCGTCGTGACAAACCATTGCTTGACTCTGCCGAAAGCTAGCCCTCCTTCGAAAGCCCCGTTTCTCCCATTCCAGTCTTTCCTCCTTTTTCTACACAGAGAACCAACCAAGAAAGGACGATGTCGGCGGAGGGCATTAGCGCCTTTCCGTCGGACGTCTTCTCGAAGTCGCACTGGTGGGAGGCCAGCCTTTCCATGTCCCTCTTCATGCATGCCATCAAGGTTGCTTTCGATCTCGGAAATTCCTTCCCGTTTCTTCCATTTCCAAAAGGGACAGGTTCATTTCTTGCTTTTTAAACGTTCATAGCAACTAATTCGAATTACAATCAAGGCAAAATGGAGGGTTATTATGAATCGATAACACGGATCTTTTTGGGGGGAAATGTCAGGAATGAAGGCGATGAAGTATGTTTCTAATCCCCACTTTTATAATGGATTAAGCCAAACGCCAGGTGGCTTAATTTAAAATCCAGTTAGCCGCGAGGTAAACACGGGAGGAGTCTGTCACCATGGCTTCTGGCGGAGGCTGTGG
Organism: Pteropus alecto; assembly: GCF_000325575.1. Lineage (NCBI taxonomy): Eukaryota > Metazoa > Chordata > Mammalia > Chiroptera > Pteropodidae > Pteropus > Pteropus alecto. The sequence continues at coordinate 419,282 of NW_006442110.1, read as the reverse complement.
CGGTGAGGCCCGACCCCTAACCCGGCTTCCGATACAACCAGGGTCCTTTGGCCAAAGTATTTCATTTCTCTGTGACACCTGTGGGACGAGAACAACGCCTGGAGGTCTAGTTACCTATCAGTGCCTGAGACCATCCCGAAGCTTCTGCGGCATCTTCGGGGTGTGCGAGAGAGAGCCTCCTCGCTCCCGGCGAGTCACGAGCCCACTGGGACTCCAGGGAGGGCCGGCTCCACCTCTCCAGGTGGGAGCAGCCAGGTTCTCCGCGAGACGATTCCAGCCGCTTCTAGAAAACACCTGCTTGTCCACCTCAGCTGCCATTTTGAAAGCTTAGTCTTCGCCTTAGAATATGAGATGCTTGTTATTCCTTTTGTGTGTTTTTTCTGATTAGCACCTACTCCAACACTTTTTTCAGTTGTGACTTTTTTTGCAAGCTTTCTTTTATCTGTATATTTAATTAATTTATTTATTTGCTCCTTTGTTTGTTTGTTTATTTATTCATTCCCCTACCTGCCCCCTGCTCTATTGAGAGATAATTGCCACATAACGTTGTGTAAATGTTACGTGTACACCCTGTCGATGTGATACATTTATAAATCGCAAAATGATCCCCACCACAGTGTTAGCTAACGCCTGCCTCCGGTCACATCGTCACATAATAACCATTTCTTTTCGGCAGTGAGAACTTTTAAGATCTACCCTCCGATCAACACGAAAGTCTATAATACAGCATTATTAGCTATAATCACCGTGCCACCTGTTAGATCCCCAGGACTTGTTAATCTTATAACTGGAAGCTTGTCTACACATATTTTTTATGTTTATTTAAAACCTGGCTAAGATCGTATTATCAAAGATAGAGTTTCTGTCCCTTACCAGCTGTAGGTTTGATAGACGAGTTATCAAATAGAAATGAGATATCTTTGCTTTGAGCTGGCCGGTGCAATCCTCTAAGGACTGTTGTGACGAGCTAAGTCCTAGCTCCATCCGCGGGCTTACAAGTCCACAAGGACCTCTGTGGTGGCACGTTGTTACAGTCCTTCCTGAATGAGAAATACAAAATGATCAAAAGTCCCCTTTGGCCTTGAGTGAAGATATTACTTACGACGGCAGAAAAAGACACCTGGATGTTTGGGTTTGTCGTGGCTCCAAGTTTGTCATCGTCTTCATTCCTTACATTTCCCCCGCAAAAGATCTGTTATCAATTCATAATAACCCTCCATTTTGCCTTGATCATAATTCGAATTAGTTCGCCTGAGCCCGAGGGGGCTCTTAGCAACCGTTCCGGCCACTGTGATGTCTGTCCTGAGCTGTCCCCCCAATCTCGGTCTCGGCAGAAGCCCCACGTCATGCCACACAGCCCGGATTCTAAATCTTCACCACCCCACCCACCAGACGTGTCCTCCGCCTCAGCCTCTGTCCCTTTTAGCTGGGAAAGGGCGTGGTCTGAGAAGCCATGTGCAGCTGTATGCGGGGGGAAGCGGTGGCCTACATCCCTGCTCAGTGCCTGGCATTGAAAATGGTCGAGCGTCTGCTCTCGTTATCAGCTTTATTCCGTTATCATGGTCCTTACGCTTCTCAGTGTGTCTCGCCCCTCGGGACAGGCTGTCCCAGCTCTCAGAATTCTCAGTAGCCGGGTGGCCAAGTGTTTCTGCTGGATGCCATCTTTATGGGCCAGCTAGCTCCTAACGGAGACACCGAGACGCATCCCAGAGGCTGCCGTGAACCCAGGCGCATCCTCGTGGGACTGTGCTCTGGCTGTCCGTGTCCCCAGCAGCATTGCGGAAGTGCGTTTCTAATCTTTTATCCTGAAATAAGATTCCAGGACGGAGGTGAAGCTGAGGACTAAGAGCGGCTTAGAGCGGGTCACAGAAGCGTGATATCCACGGCTGCCCCCGGGGAATGGGAAGCCAGCAATTCGATTTCCGATCACCTTCTCGTCCCGAGTTCAAAACAGAGCCAATTTCATTGACCTTTCCCCCAAGGGCCCGATTTCCGGTCTTCTCAACAGTCTGGTTTTTAAATTAGTCTTTACCCCAGATGTGGTCTGAGCGACATACAGTCCACGACCCTATCTTGTTACTTGGAAATGACGCATCCTGAGATGGCATTAACATTCGAGCAACCTTGTCACGTACTGAACTCACTGTCCCCAAAGTCGGAGGTTCTCGTGGGTTCTGAGTGTTGTCAAGCCACCGATCTACTGTGTCCTGTGAACCGAGTTTTCTGAACTTAAGACAGGCCTTTTGGTTAACGAGAAAAACGCTTTTTGACCTGTGAAATTTGTACTGGCCCTGATCCCGCCGACTCATAACAAAGTCCCCCGTTCTGGTCATTTATTCCGCTCCTCCTGAACTCACGCTGGCCCTGGGGTCCCAACAGCCCCACAGAGTCACTCCAAAGCCTCGGAACCTTCCAGTTCACTGCTTTACACACGGAAAATAAATAAAATGCACTTCACGGCACCGCCGCATGAAAGCTTGTGTGAAAGATAAGGCATTATTCACGTTGTAAAAGAATTCACTTTGGGGTGTGGCGGGATACCCCTCCTCGTGACATTTCGTGAAATAGCAGGTTAGTATATGAATGTGAGTAGAACGAACTGGGAACATCGCATTGGCGCACAGCTTTCACGAATATCTCCCCCTCATGGAATGAGAACGTGTCTCTCTTATGTAGGTTCCCGACGAGTTAGTTACCTGTCGTCAGGCGAAGGTCTCCAGCTCCTGGCAGAGCCTCCAGGGACAGCAGACGGTTTCGGGGAGTTGCTCTTGCCCGCTTCTCTGGCTTCCTATCTTGTCGCTTTGTTTCTCTGATTTGGTGGCAGCTTCGCTGCATTTATTTCTTGAACACACCGCATTCGTTTCTCCCTCAAGAGCCTCACGAAAAAGTTTAGAACGTAAAAGGACATATCGACAACTATCTTCTAGTCATATCAAGATGAAAATGAAGTATGATGAGCAAGGAATGCCAACGAAGTCAACAGCATGAGTGAAAAGGGCACATTTCTTCGCCTGAAATGAACACGAGGGGAAATAGAAAATCTAAACACACACACACACGCACACGCACTGTATTATCAAAGACAGAGCTTCTGTATCTTGCAAGCTGTAGGTTTGATAGACGACTCTTCAAATAGAAATGAGATATTTTTGCTTTGAGCTGGCCTGTGCAATTCTATAAGGACTGCTGTGATTGAGCTGAGTCCACACACACACTTATTTAAAATTTAAAAAGAGACCTCTCATGTGAGGGGGAAGAGGGGTACTAGATTTAGTGGGGTGATCGCTTTGTGAGTTATGTGGATCTCTGATCACTATGGTGTACGAAAGAAACTGGTACATTATCGTATGTCAACTTTAACTGAAAAAGACTCATCGAATTGGGCAATGTGAATATGAGCAACTAACTGTCTATTATATTTTAATAAAGCTGGGAAAAAAAGAGACCTATCCACAAAGACAGCTGGAGGCCTCGCTGACTAGCGGATTCCCTCAAAGACTTAAAGAGCAATATTACCATTATCGTACTTTTTTTTTACGCCAGAAAAAGGAAGAGGAGGAAGCATTTCTGACTATTTTTATGAGGCCAGAATCTGACGGAGATGTCAGTAGGAAAGAAAATGGCATATTTCAGTCCTTCATAAACACAAGACAGTAGATTAATTTATGGACAGAGGCCAGAATCTTTTCTGGGTATGGTGTCTACATTTTTATCTTCTTGGTAGTTACATGGATATATACAATTGCCAATTCTATGAATGATATACACATGAGAGGTGTGCTTCTTGTCATATGAAAATTATACTTTAATAAAAACAAAGAGAAGCAATTATGAAAATGATGTTATTTTCGACAGCAAGAAATGCTAGCAGAGTGTTTGTAAGCACAGGCCGCTTAACTACTAATAATGCCTGCCTACTGCTACATTGAATACTTTCGCGTTAATGCTCTAACGTAGGTCTCACGATGAATGCGTTACCTTTGTGACATTGTTCCCAAGCTCTGAGAGGATAAATGACTTACTTCGGGCTTCAGCCAGTTAATATTTTGCACAAATCGGGACTGGAGCTTATGCTTTTTGCCTCTTAGTTTGTACTTTCCCAAGGAACGGTGCTTTGCGGTCCCATTCTGCTTACCTCATTTTTTTCCTGCTGTGGCGACGTTGGCTCTCCAGCGCTCTGAAGGGCCTGTTTTATTCTGAATTCCTGAACTTTTCTGGTTCATCATTGGAATGACAGCCTTTAACATACCATAATCATTTCAGAGCAGTGCATGCATTCAGATTCACTTGATTATCTGGATTACAATATGGTTTTTTTGGCCTTCACTGGTGGCTTGGGAGCACTGTCATATACCCCCCATACCCCAACTCCAGGGGTAACGTGCCCCATGACACCTGAGCTTCCCGCCACCAAAACATCCAGTACATGGTACTGTGCTTTTCTGCTGGTATGTCTGCCTCGGCCCACTGTGAAGCTCACAGCTTCCCTGCTTTCGGGTAGGGGAGAAATGTTTCTTATTCATCTTGTGTCCAGTGCTTATTCTAGTGTCTGGCACTCAAGACTCAGTCAACTGATATTTGCTGCACCAATAAGGCAAATGCCTCAGGAGAAATAGTCACCCCCTACTCCCATCTGCCATATCTTACCGCAGTCATACTGATACATTGATTAATAATTTGTCTGGACATAAACGTTCTTTGCAGTCGATGAGATTAAAAGTAATACTTTCGCTGAGTTATTAAGTGCAGCTTGTTGGCTTGTCTGCCAAAATATGGTGCAGGGTAGAGATCGTGTCAAGTTTGTGTCACGTCTATTTGTCATATGATGTATAGTAGTTTGGAAAGTTATTGGCACGTGGTAGCTGCTCAGCTTGTTGAATGAATGGACACGTTTTTATGTTGAGTGTACGGTACATGTGTAATTCTGCGATTTGTACACATACGAATTTATGCATCTTTTTCTTCATGGATTGCGATTTTTCTGTCTTGTTTAATAATTCTTTTTTAACCCCAAGACGGTGTCTTCTTCTTTTTATTTTTTTGGGGTAAGATTTTAGGGTTTGATTTTTACATGTTGATACTTAATTCATTAAGAACTATTTTTATTTATAATCATAGGTATCAGCCCTTTCACCTATGTGTAATCAATTTTCCCAGCAGTATTTATTGAGTAGCTCAGTGATTCTTCTCCGATTCGTAGTGTTATTTATCAATGGTCTACGTATTACTAGGTAATTGTCTGTATTCTTTATTCTTTTTCTATTACGTTGGTGTCGATATCATACTGTTTTCATTACTACATTTAAAAAAATAATTAAACATTTTTCAATAGCAGCTGGTGTGCAATATTACATTAGTTTCAAGTGTACCACATAGTGGTTAGACATTGATATTGCTTACAGTGATCACCCTGATAAATGCAGTACCCATCTGACACCATGCGCAGTGATTACAGTATTATGACTACATTCCTTACGCTGTGCTTTACATCCCCGTGACTATTTTGTAACTGCCAGTTTGTTCTTCTTAATCTCTTCCCCCTTATCACCCACCCCGCAACTCCCTCCCATCGGAACCATCAAAATGTTCTCTGTGTCTATGAGCTCGTTTCTGTTTTGCTTGTTTTTCTTCTTTAGAGTCCACATGTAAGTGAAATCACACGGCATTGGTCTCTCTCTGCCTTACTCCACTCAGCACAATACCCTCGAGGTCCATCCGTGCTGTTGCAGGGGGCGAGACTGCATTCTTTTTTTATGGCTGAGTAAAATTCCATTATATATATGAATCACCACTTCTTGATCCATTCATCCGTGGATGGACACCAAGCTGGCTTCCATATCTTGGTTATTATAAATAATGCTGTCATGAACATATGGCTTCACGTGACCCTTAGAAGTAGTGTGTTGGGCTTCTTTGGATAAATATCCAAAATAAGATTACTGGGTCCTTCTTCGTCTTTCGTTACAGCTTTTGTTTTAAAGTCTATTTCGTCTGGTCTAAGTATTGCTACTCTAGCTTTATCGTTTGTTTCCATTTTCATGAAATATCTTTTTCTCCCCCTTCGCCTTCAGTCTGTGTGTCTTTCGATCTGCAGCGAGTCTCTCATAGGCAGCACATGTGAGGGTCTTGTTTTCTTATCCATTCAGCCATCCTATGTCTTCAGATTGGAGCAATTAACCCATTTACATTTAAAGTCATTATTGATAGATATGTAGTTACTGCCATTTCATTATTGATACTTTTAATCTTTTTTTTTTCCTTCTTTTTCTTAAAGAAGTCCCTCCAACATCTCCTGTAGTACTGGTTTGGTGGTGATGACCTCCTTCAGCTTTTTCTTATCTTGGACACTCTACCTGTCCTTTGATTCTAAATGGTCGCTTTGCTGAGTAGAAGAATCTTGGTTGTAGGTCCTTGCTTTTAATCACTTTGAATATTTTGTGCCAATCCCTTCTGGCCTGTAAAGTTTCTGTTGAGAAATGAG
>NW_006442110.1:404372-412787 GCF_000325575.1 Pteropus alecto | reverse complement strand
CCTTACAGGTAACTAACTGCTTTTATCTTGCTGCTTTTAAGATTCTCTCTTCGTCTTCAACCTTTGGCATTTTAATTATGATGTGTTTTGGTGTGGACCTCTTTGGGTTTATCTTGTTTGGGACTCTCTGAGCTTCCTTGGTGTGCATGTCTATTTCCTTCACCAGGTTAGGGAAGTTTTCGGTCATTATTTCTTCAAATAGGCTCTCAATTCCTTCCTCTCTCTCTCCTACCTCTGGTACACCTATGACGCAAAAGTCGGCACGCTTGATGTCCCAGAAGCTCCTTAAACTCTCCTCATTTTTTTTTTTGGATTCTTTTTTTCTTGCTGCTGTTCTGACTGGGTGTTTTCTGCTGCCTTGTCTTCTAAATTGCTGATTCGAACCTCTGCTTCATCTCATCTACTGTTGATGCCTCCTAATAGTCTTCATTTCAGTTATCGTAGTCTTCATACCTGATTGGCTCCCTTTTATGTTTTTCATCTCTGTTTTTATGTTTTCTGTCTCTATGTTAAAGTTCCCACTGAGTTCGTCTACTCTTCCCCTAAGTTCATTGCGCATCTTTATCACCAGCGTTTCGAACTCTGCGTCTGGCACGTGGCTCGTCTCCATCTTGTTTATTTCTCTTTCTGGAGCTTTGCTCTGTCCTTTCCTGTGGGACACGTTCTTTGTCGCCCCATTTTGGCTGCCTCCCTGTCTGTTTCTATGTATTAGGTGGGGCTGCTGTGTCTCTCGGTATTAGCAGAGTGGCCTTATGTAGTAGGTGTGCTGTGGGGCCCAGGGGCGCAGTCTCCCCGGTCACCTGAGCTGGGTGCTCCAGGTGTGTCCCTTGTGTGGGTTGTGCGTGCCCTGTTATAGCTGAGCCTTGGTTGCTGTTTGCACATCAGCGGGAGGGACTGACCCTTGGGCTGATTGGTTGTGAGGACTGGCCGTGACTACAGTGCAGGAGCTGTTGTGCAGAGCTCTGGTGGGTCCCCTGTGTGTCATCATTAGATGTGGCCATGGATGCTGCTCCGGCTCAGACCATAGCCGGCTACCAGGTGTGCAGGCTGGGGCCTCCTGAGAGGGGGCTCACCACAGGCCAAGTTTAGCTGTAGCCTATGCCCTGCCTGGGGCCACTTGGTAAGAGCCTCTAAGCAATCCACAGATGGCCACCACCCACCCTGGGCTTAGAGGTGCCTCGAGAGGCCAAGCAGTGGACCGAGGCCGGCTGCTGCTCGTGCCTGGCTCGAGGCTGCTCAGCACGAGGCGTGGGGTGTGCTGGGGCCAGATGCTGCTAGTTTTGGGCTTGTGAACCCTGAGAGTCTGCAGTAAAGTCTGCATCATGAGCCCAGACAGGCCCCTTGTGTGGAAAAGCCCCTGGAAATGGTGTGGACAGCCCTGTGGGGCGGGGCGTGGTCGAGAGAGTCACCCGGGTGGGGCCACCTGTGTCAGTGATGGTCCCAGAGACTCAGAGCTGGCAAGGAGGGCTCAACAAAGGAACAGCGCCCTCCACCAGCACTTCCGTGTGGGGGAAGCCGCCTCAAAGCCCTCGCTCTGAAGCCTGACACCCCGGTTCCTCCCTGGTGCCCCTTGATCCATGGTACCTGCACTTGGAGAGAGTCCATCAGCGGTGAGTCCATGCACAGCCCCCCAAGAGGAAAGTGTGTGACTTCCTCAGCCCCCCCATCTCGCTCAGCCACCGTCCCCGCTGGTTTACACAGCCAGAGTCATGGGGACTTCTCTCCCTGGTACTGGAGCCCTGGGCTGGGGAGCCCGGTGTGGGGCCAGGACCCCTCGCTCCAGTGGGGGAGACCTCCACAGCTGCCACGTCCCTCCCGGTTCTCAGCTGCTACACGCAGGTGGGGACCCGCCCGGTCCGCGTCTCCGCCCCTCCTGCCTGTCTCCAGGTGGCCTCTTCTGTGTGTCCCCTGTTGCCGGAGTGCTGTGCAGCTAGACCTCGGCGACCCCCGGTGTGGCTGTTGTCAGTTCAGTTGTGACGGTGACGTGGTCGTGAGAGGAGGTGGCATAGCACCCGCCTGCTCCGCCATCTCGACCAGAAGCCTCATCACTAGTTTTCTAATAAGTCTTACACCGAGTAAGAATTTTTTTGGTCCATTTCTTCTCTCTTGTTGATCTTTCTTTCTAGAGGTTTTAAGAAAACAAGATGTTGTTCTGTCGAGGCTCATTTATTTTCTATTTTATTAATTTATGATCCATCATGCCTCATTTTTAACAGCTCATTCCACGTTTTTGACCTTCTCTAGACATTTATTTCCAGTCTCTTTCTTCTACTAGAGGACAGATTTCTCTCTTTTTGGCTCTACTTTAGATGGCTGCGATGCGGCGGGCTTCTTGTCATTCAGCTCTAAATATTTCATGGTTTTCTATGTAAATAGCTAATTAACTCGTGAGTTATTTAAGAGGGTCCATGTTATTTTAACTGTTTGTTGCTCTTTTCTAAAGTATTTGAGGTTTTGCTCCGAGAGCCTGATCCGAATATGTATCTCCTACAATCCTAAGAGGGAACAGATGCCACACTCCAGTGGGTAAACTGAGGAAGGTTTAAGGGAGAGGTTATATCCAGATGTGCAGGCAGGGTGACAGAAAACCAAGAAAGGACAGTTAAGACACTGTAAAGGCAGCCACCGTGGGAAGCCAGCACCAGCCATAGGACTGGCGGTCAAAGGGAAGGAAGTGGACCAGAGCTCAGAGACAGTCGCCAGGCTCCGCTGTCGTCACAGAGGGTTTCCTGGCAGGACCCGCGGTCTTGGTGGATTAGCTCATTCACCCCCAGCAACCCAGCATGGCGGAACCCAGCGATGAGCCCCCTGATTTCACTCTGCTCCCCAGCCCAGCCTCCTGCCCAGAGGGACCAGACGTCAGAGGCAGGGACCAGCCACGCATGCAGTCTCTATGTGCAGCCTCGGGGTTCGAGGCAGGTTGAGGAATCCAGAGGATGGATATAAAGAAAGTGTCCAGTCCCCTCTGAACGTTTTCTTTTCTGTCTGCCATTCGAGCAGAGGAAACGTATTCTCCACCCAGACGAAAATGCCCCATGAGATGCCATATCATTAAGGAGCGATGTCAATACACCTGGAAACGAACAAACAAAACCCCGAACCGCCGTGTTGTGTCTCACGTCGATTACACAAACATACACATCTCCGATTCTGTCAACTGTGAGGTGACAGTGACAGCTGTCCATTTTTGCCATTTGTTTCATGTTCCATTTATGCCTTAGCTGGACGTGGCTCTTTTACCTGGTGGGTTGTTTCGAACTCTTGGTTCCTCGTCTTCCGAATCCCTCGCGTTTCTATCTTCGTGGCGTGGTGGAAATGTCCCACTGGTCAGGACCATCGGCAGAGGGTGTCCATCCGGCCAGGCAGGTGCTTTACTGGTCATGGCGTGGTGGCAGTGTCCCACTGGTCAGGACTATCGCCAGAGGGTGTCCATCCGGCCAGGCAGGTGCTTCGGACATTTATGAGGGAGCGGGGAGAGATGGACAGGAGTGGACTTGGAAGAAGAAGGAAGACACGATGCAGGGAACTAGGCCACGTTCAAAACAGAGAACCGAGGGCGGCCGGCCGGGGGCGGGTGAGGACCCAGCGGGGAGTTGGTGCCTGGGGGGAGGGTGCGGGGAGGGACGGGGAGGGGCATGCCATTCTGCTTTGGAGCCTGGGAATGGGATGGAAGGGAATGGCATGGAGGGGAAAGGATGGGGAAGCATTTTGGGGGACATGAAAAGGGGTGGTCGGGGTTAGACACCAGCCTACCTTTCACGGCTTGGAGAATTGCCAATAAAGATCCAAATGGACTTCTCCTAAATTAATTTTCCTCCTGTGTGCACGATTAAAAAAAGTCTGCGACAGAGTCGTCCTGGAGTGAGCTCGTCCTTGTCCCCTCACCTTTGTTTGCCAAAGAACCGAGGGACATGCCTCCCCTTGCCCTCTCTGACTTGGTAAAGGGTGAGAGCGACCGGCTTACTCCTCTGCAGAGCCTGGTTTTGGCCACCAGGAGGCAGCGTTGTCTCTTCTCAGACGCAAGGTTAGAAGGTCCCACCTGGGACCTGCCAGGAGTTAGACTGTCATTAAAACAGAGGAAGGACAAGGCAAGGGAGCCAGGATCGCAGGTAAGTGCCTGAGTGAAGTGTGGGAGGGGCGGGGACAGAGAAAGACGAGATAAAAAGAGCCCCCATCAAGCCCCCTGATGCCGGAACGGCCTCTCTCAGAGGAGCCTTCTGGTCTCAAGGGCGTCAGCAGAGAGCAGGTGGCCTCTGCTGCGTCCTGCAAGAAGCTGCTATTTGGCTGGTTTTCCAGAACACTCCCGACGTTCAGTGGTCCAGCCACGGAGCTCCGTGACGGCAGGGCTGCTGCCCGTTATGTTCCCACCACGTCCCGAGGGTGTCTAACCGTCCGCCAGCTGCCCACAGGCTGCTTTACCAAAGCCCCTGCCCCCTGAGGAGACGCCACGTTTGGAGGCAAAGAAGCTGGGTTTCATCTCGGGCCTGCCCCTCAGCTCTGTGTCCTCGGGGAGCACCCCCTGCCTGCTCCCCAACTCCCGGGGTGGGGTGTGTGTGTGGCGTTATCAACAGGCGGAAAAAAGAGTTCTAAAAATGCCAGGCCGCCGTCATGGAGGCTTGTTTTGAAAGGAAAAACATGGTTACGATGAGAAATGCTCATTTTGTCTTGTGTTATTTCGGACCTCAGAGGGTAAATAATATTTAAAACAGACTTTAACGTGATCTCGTACGTGGAAGCTCTTAGAGAGTTGCCCCATGAACCCCAAGGCTGGGTCACAATCGTACATCGCGGCCTGAGGGTGCTCGTCCCCTGGCTTTATGCCCTGGACAGCCGCCTTCATGGTTAGTGAGGAGCCTCGCCAGCTGGCCATCAGAAGGACGTGCCAGGGCACGGCTGGCTTCCTGCCGACCTGCCAGCTCGCCCCCGGAGCCCTGGGGTCGCTGGAACGCTAGATGGTGGGATGGATGTAGGGGCAGGGACTGTGTTTCGTCCATCCAGATATGGCTCTGGCTCCATCTCGTCCGCGAGCTCCTCGTCCACCCGCCTTCTCTGATTGTCTCCTCCGGGTAAGCACGCCAGCGCCGCCTGTCCGCACTCAGTAAGACCCGTGGGTTTGCGCTGCCAAATGTGCATCTTTCTTCTTTCACCCCAATCTACAACCCCTTCCATTCCCACCGTCAGCCCCGGCGCATCTGGTCATCCCGTCCGCGCCAGAAACACCGCCAAACGCGGCTGGCGATTCTCAGCGCCACCCGACATTCCGTTCTGTTGCCCACGCCGTGATAGCGTCTCACCTTCGTTTCTTAAACCTTTGGCCTGGAACGTGGGCGCAGCTTGGAACTGGCCTTTTTCCATCCCTCTCTTCATGCTCGTCCAGCTCCGCTGGTGTCATTAGTGGGCCGAGGGCAGGAAGTACCTTTGTGTTCCCAGCATCTTTCGCTGTCCTGGCCACGTGGAGCACCCAAGTCCATGTGTGTGAAGTAAGTGGATGAAAGAGTGACCCGTACGCTCTGCGGCTGACAATGAGAGCGGACCCACAAGAGCCTCCCACTCAGGGGTGTTTACCATTTTGCCGTCTGGGAGTTGAAAGTAGGTTATTTCCATAAGCATATGCTTCCATAAAATCATCTCCGAAACGCGTCTAAAATTTTAATATATGTAACCTCAGCCTTGTGAGACAGGCAGAGCAAGTATTACTTTTCCAAGGTTTTAGTCGTCAGATGAGAAAGTCGAGCCTCAGAGTCTCAGTGGAGTGATGGCCAAGGTCACATAGCTAATACATCATTGTGCTCGGTAAGAAACGGGACCCCCAGCTTGGGCTGCCAAGCCTGCTCTTCCTTGTACCTCGTAGCTCACACCTTGTGGAGTGAGTGATGGATGGGTGGACCTCTGCTCACGGGTGCTTGTGAGGTGTGTCGCTGACCCGGCTCCAATATTTGACAGGACAGAATCCTTGAATTTGGGCTTAACAAAGACAGACAATAACCGGGATGAAATTAAGTGGTTTAAAATGCATTCTGAAATACTTCGCCTGGAGACAAGCTCCTGACAGGTAAATAAAGTTAATATGGAGGAGCCTTGCCGATGAGTAACACATTGCTTTCAGGCAAGTAGGCAAATTCAAGGAGACCGTGAATTTCCAGCGATGCTCACAAAGTTTAGTACATGAATAATTGAACAACTTCCTGGCACACTCACTGTTTATCTGTAAGCCTGCTCTGGGCAGAAAAAGAAAAGAAAACACTTTGAAAATAAGTATTGCATTAGCTAGGAGCTTATTTGTTTGCCGGAAGATTTCATAATTACGTTGGCAGAGGAACACGCTGGTGCGTCTTGCTGTTCTCTGGATGATGTATCGACGTCAAATACATTAGACGAAGCACGCGTGCACTGCGGGGGGTGAGGATGGACCCTGCAGAAGTGTGTCTGCACGTCTCCTCCAGCCTTGTTCTGCTCTCAAACACCACTGCGTTGGAATGATTCCCTCTTCTCTCTAGTTAGGCCAGTGGCCGGTCCAGCAGGGGACACGGAGCTGTACCGGAAGAGGATAACTGCCGGATAAACGTTTCCTAGACTAAAACGTTTGCCATGTGGTCTTTATTAAATCTAAGTTAGGAGCAGGACGACGAGGAGAGCGTATGACATTCGTCCCTGGTCTCGTGGGAGGAGGAAGTCCCACCTGGAGAGAGCCGGCACTGCCTGCTTCTGTTCTGTAGGTGCTTCAAGGTTCTGATGAAGGCTGAGGTCGCACTTGCGTGTGGGGGAGAGTGGCTACTGGCGACATCAGCTGAGCAACAGGACTCCCGGGCAGCCGACACCGGGGTCCTGGACGTCTCATTATGCCTGGACATGTCACTGATCTTGAACTCATTTCTTCATTCGCTGAGTGAAGGGTTTTTGAGTCTCTACTGTTCCAGGTGCAGAGAGCAGTGGGGAATGAGGGAGACAGGAATCTGCCCCAGGGGGGTGGGGCGGGATGGGGGGCAGACGGCAAGACAACACCAGGCACGTGCCACGCAACACGACTGGGGACTGTCTAGAGATTCGCCGTGAGGTGCGGCTCACTTCCCTCGTGCCCACTAAAGAAAGATCATGTTTCGCGCTTGGCCTACGATTCTGCAGTTTTGAGGATGCCCCTGCTGGCTTTCCCGCGGGCATACGCGCAGAAGTCTGCGGCGGGAGTCTGAGATCTGCAGATGGAGAACGCACACAGGGAGAGAGAAACCGTCACAGCTGTGACGGTGTTACATTTCACCTGTGTGTGCGTGCGTGTGTGCGCTTCATCACTGGGACAGGGCTGACCCTGCTGACGCTGCGTGGCGAACTTTGGGTCTCCTGGCCGGTGTTGAAACACCTCGGGATGGAAAAAGCGAGGGACGATGCCCGGGCTGGGCAGGAGCCATTAAGTTCTGCAGCTGCAGTCAGTGTGTGGCCGGCACAGACGTCCTACGCCAGAGGCAGGGGGAGCGGAGGGCTCGGTGCCCACTGAACGTGCCCCACACTGAAACTCCCAAGTACACTCGCTGGAACAAACCAGCGTGATCTCGTGATTTCTGGGGTTGCTGTCTGCTTCTTCCTCTCTCCCTCGACTGTGCTGGGGCTGGTGCTGTTTTGGGGCAAGGCCGAGGGTGTTGAGGGCCTTTCGGCCCTTTTTGGGGCTCTCTGGCCACGTCTGTCACTCCTGTGCATCCATCTCCTCTTATTTCCCCCACGAAACCTTCTTTAATAACCCGCCCTCCTCCTTCTCGAAGTCGCAGGGCCGATGACATAGGGAGTGTGATTTTCCTGCGGCCAATTTCGTCCTCTCGCCCGGAAGCATATTGCAGAGTTTTGAATGTATCCGAGGTCCCTGATAAGTATTTCTTGAGAGGCCGACAATCAAAAACAAGTGAGAAGTGGCTTTTGTTCTCGAGCGATAAATGAAGTCATGGAACCGATGACTTTTATCTGGCTGTCACTCATGGCTCCCGAGGGCCATCCGAGAACCTGGTCTTAGCGAGGCAGGCGTTGACCCATTCCTGGAGCCACGGCCGTGAGCTCGAGGTTTGGGTGTGCAAAGCGAGCATTCGCCTGCGTTCTGGGTAAATGGTAGAATAAGCGAACGTGAGAAGCCTTCGCCACCGGGGACGCTCGTTACACTTTCTGAGATATTTTCTGAAAAATACAGTTGGTCGAGCCATTTGACGCATGTGTGAACGAGCACCACTCTGGGCGTGGAGGGCAGGAGCCGATGTTTCGGATGAAGAAACATGGAATGAACGAACCCTGGATCCGGGCGGTGCTCCCCCTTGGGCTGACGCCGTGGGGAGGGGCGGGGGAGAGGTAATTTAAGAAGAATCTTTGTTTCTTCAGCTGGGCGACAAGTTCACGCGTGTTTAGTGTACATTAATGTACGGTATTTTGTTCATTCAGGAA
>NW_006442110.1:401065-403474 GCF_000325575.1 Pteropus alecto | reverse complement strand
GAAGGGACATTAGCCTCTTCCATCATTCGCGGGAGCCATCAAGGTGGGAGCCACCTCGTCCTAATCTGCCTGGGCTTTTATGAAGGGTTCTCGCTACAGCGCCGGGAGTCAGGCCGTGAGCAGATGCTCCTGGGGTTCCCCGGTCTTCTCAAACTGCCTGTCACCCTGGCGTGGTCGACCTCACAGTCACAGAGCGCCTCTTAAAGACTTAGGTGTGAGGCCAAGGAGGTTTTCCCTTGTGAGTTTGAGGCGCCGACCTTTCCGAATGCCGCTTAAGCTCCGAGGCGGTGGAGCAGCGAACAGCGTGGAGTGGCGTTTCCATCACAGCCAGGAGAGATCAGTCTGGGGATCAAACGGTAAACTTCAGGGAGGTTCCCGACACAGCCGCCGCGGAGGACCCATCCGCAGTGCGTTTCCGTTCCCTGCTGCACTCATCATGGGCTCTGCCGAATTAGATTTGAAGCTGAGACGAATCCCTAGCAACGTTGGAATGCTCACGTCGCCGGGCAAAGCGGGAACAAACAGAAGTAAAGTGTCGGTAGGATGACTCGATTCTGATCGTGAAGGGACAAGGGGTGGCTCCGAATGGCCGAGGCAGGGAAGGGTAAGGGTGAGACTCACTCTTTCGGGAAATGACCCCGAATCCCCATCAGCCACAGAACTGGCAGCAAAGGCTCTGAGTCCGTAGAATTTGAAAGGAAGTCACTGGTACCTTCTTCGTAATTCTCCCCCAGGCTCCGAATTTCTTGACCCTTATTATTCCGTGATTCAGGGGCACACACACAGGGCTGAAACGGAGAAGGCGGTGAACGCCCCCTAAGTTCTTTTTTGTAGACACAGGGCTCCACGGGGAGGCCAGGCCGTTATGCACAGACGCACCCCCGGCTGCTCACCTGGCTGCCGATGCTTATATCTGTCAGTCTCCTGGATTTGCTGGATAAGCGCGCTGTGTCGCATAACACAGACACCTCGTTCGTATTCTGACAAAATGATCTCCAGGCTCCATTTTCCCTCCAGCAAGCAGAAGTATTTCCGTGCGTCACGGGAGACGACGGTGGGCAGAAGGAGAAGCCGATAGTGACATGAGCTGGGATCAAGGCCACCTCACATACAGTGTTACCCTTCGCATCCTTTTTGGGGGGCTCGTAAGCTGCCGGGCACCACGTCCAGTGCCGAGCATCAGAACAGGAATCGAGCACCTGTCGCGGCCCGGGGAGAGCCACGCTCCCCAGCGCGACGCTGCATCTGAGCTGTGCTTTCAAAGCGGCATTTTTCGGCACGCGTTTTGAGCCGCTCTGAGCACCTTAGCCGCTTTTATCCCGAGTCGTGCCTTTCCTTCGATGTGTCTGCTCCCTGGTGGAGCGCGTGCTGACGTCGTCAGGGAAGAGGAACGTGGGTTTTCGGATCGGAGACCCGTGGCTGAAAGCAGCTCTTCGCTGTTCCGGCCACGGGAGAGCGTCACCTCGCTCGTTTGTGAACGTGGCGAACTCTACGTACATCGTGAGACCGTCGCAAGCATCGATGAAGAGCTCGTCTGAAAATACCCAGCGTAAGCAGACGATCGATACTTCCCCGTTTGCCATTCCAAGGCTTTTCATTTCTCTCCCTGCACCGCGATCCATTTACTTGGGCTTGGAGAATTTTAAATAGTTAGGAAATGCTTCTCAGAAGGAGGCGGAAGAGGGAAGAGCATCTATTTAAAGGTTTAATAACTTCTGGCTTCTCAGAGTCTTCCTGTTGCAGAGGGGAGGGCCGGTCAGTCATCACTTCCTCTTTGACTTACGCCGCACCGGTGAGTGACGTTTGTGTAATTTGTGCACCGGATCTGATGACATCGCTGCCGCTGTGAACACGGAAGGATCAAGAAGTTAATAAAAGCGAGATGGATTCTCTGGCAAGCGTGGTGCTGAGTCTCAGAAACAAAAGTCAAAATACCATTACATCGTCACACTCTTCCCAGCAAAAGGACTCTGAAAAATGAGAGCTCCATGCCCCAAGGCGCAGAAGGACACCGTCCTCCCTCTCGTGAGACGCACGGTCCGTTAGGAGAGGGAGGTGACGAATGCCCCACCTTCTCTTCTCGGGCCCTTGCACAAAGCTTGGGCTCCCCCGGTTCCAACTGGTCAGCCCAGGGAAGGGTCAGTAGGCCAGTTTTGATCTGGCCTACTGACCCTCTAAGAATCAACGTGGAAGTCGGTGGGGCATCCGTAGGATTTTAAAGGCATAGAGTAGACACGTGGGACATTCGGCTCGATGTTGACCAACCACCAAAAAGCTTCAATTCAGGGAGCAAAGATATGGCACGTCCCACCTCGATGTCAGTGCCAAGCTCTGTCCTCCGAACTACTTGGCCATCAGCGGTCACGCTTGTATTTCCCATGTGGCTCAGTTGTTTTTGTTTGCATATTA
>NW_006442110.1:396294-401040 GCF_000325575.1 Pteropus alecto | reverse complement strand
GGGGAGGGGGAGCAGTAAGTGGGAAGATTTGGGATCCAAACCCAATGATACCGTCAGCATCCTGGAGTATGACAGCTGGAAGGAACCGAGAGCCATTATAGTAATGTAAGAAACAGTGAGGTCAGCTGGATGAGGTAAACCACCAAGGTCATGGAGCACGTCCACGTGAGAGACACAGGCGAGCGCGGGAGGCAGCACGGGTGGTGGCCTTTGCCCTACATCGTGCCGCCTGTGACGCTGGGCCGTCTGCCACGGCTCTGCTCTTTTCTCCGGGCTAAACGCGTTCAGATCTCCCCACTTTCGGCGTGTCTGTTTCCCAGCGTTTAGCATTCCAAGTTCTGGCCTTTGATGATGCCCCCACTTGCTAATGGTTCTTGATTTGTGGCGTCATGGAGAGGCACTGCCTCAGACACGCTGCCAGTGAGGGGACTGAAGCATGACCCCCTCCAATCTGGACGACCTAGTGATACCGCCCAAGGACAGATTAGCTTTTTGGTGGTTGGTCAACATCGAGCCGAATGTCCCACGTGTCTACTGTATGCCTTTAAAATCCTACGGACGCCCCACCGACTTCCACATTGATTCTTAAAGAGATCACTTCCTACCTCTATGTTGACAACGACAATAGGTCAGTAACGAAATCCAACAATTGTTCTTTACTGTGTTCCAGGCGCTTCAAACATCACGCTTCGTTTACACGTATTAACTCGTCTCACCCTCATAATCATCTTTTGAGTTAGCTGACATCATGCTCCCTAACATATGGATGAAGAAACCGAGGCCAGGGAACTTAGATGTGGGTTCAAGGTCACACGACCAAAGGACGATGTCAAGATTCAACTTGAGGGGGTGCGCGTACGGAGCCCTCGGCCCTTGG
This sequence comes from Pteropus alecto, assembly GCF_000325575.1. Taxonomy (NCBI): domain Eukaryota; kingdom Metazoa; phylum Chordata; class Mammalia; order Chiroptera; family Pteropodidae; genus Pteropus; species Pteropus alecto. The sequence goes on along the minus strand of NW_006442110.1, from coordinate 400,163 downwards.
ATGCTGCTTACGAAGGCCTTGGGGTGCGTCTCGCTCTTTCTGCCTTCCGGGGCTCGGCGCGTGGAAGACACGCCTACATTTTATGAATCATGTGAGGATGGAGCTGCTGAGCAAGAATGCTGTCATTACCCAAATGCAGGCGCACGGTACGTGTATCTGCCCCTCCTGGCGAGCCTGGCCCGCCTCTCGACTTACGGGGCCCTCTGGGTCTGCGGAGGGAGCCCCAGGATTAGAAACACATCTGCCAGGAACCTCTCATGAGGCTGTCGGACGTCAGTGACATTGCAGACCCCAGAGGTTGCTGCCACCCAGGCTTGGGCAGCGCCTGGCATCAGCACCCCCCGACATGGTCTGGAATTACGGGGCTTAACGTTTGGATGAACCGTCGTAAACGCTCTGCAGGGTCTTCTTGTTCTGTAGTCATGGTCTCCGTGGACTCTCTAGTGAATGTCCGTTTCTTTGTCATAATAAACCATAATTTACAAGCCATTTGGAATCTCCTCCGAATGAGGCATTCTTGCGATTATGACTGGCATTGGTCACCCTTGAAATACTATGGAAAAAGGAGCCGGTGCTAAGAAGCACATTCCCTATTTCTAGTTTGAATAGCTTACTTGTTTTCTCCTAATTACCACTGCGACCGTCAGCTCCTGGACTCTGCGAGCTCGCTGGCTCACAGGGTTAGAAGACATTTTTAAAGAATCTTTACAGGCTTTCTTTTATCTTTTATCTTTTTTTTTTAAAAATATTTCGACAGGACATAAAGTGAATTTCCTAATTAGTTTTCTCTTCCTGACTTGCATTATCTTATTGCTTTAATCTGCCCCCAGTGAGACCAACCCGGTTTGTCAAGCCCACGCTGCTTCTAAAGGCTCAGTATTCAAAAAACTTTCAAGACGATACGCAGCTCCAGTGGAGTGTAACCAGCCAAGGAAGCTTGGCCACGTGGGTGGCCTGTGCCGCCTCCTGTGCATAAGGATAAGGTAGGGGTATATCGTCTCTAGATTCTCTCCACCTGCAGCTTCTAAGAACAGAATCTCCCAAACTTGCCTGGAATACTTATTTTCCGAACAACCTCGCTATCCCCAAGAAGAATTCGGGAAGGGATCTAGCGTCTATGCGTTGCATTTCACAAGTACCATCTGGCGGTTCTTGTCATGAGGGAAATTTTAGAAACCCTGGTTCAGGAGATGATTCTCTAGAGTCAAATTCAAAAACGTGAAAACAGGGCCACGGGGATGCCCAGTAGGATGGTGACTTAAAATGACTTTGCATGTGTAATTCAGGAGTATTTGTTTTAAAGGGGTGTTGTCCCTCTGAGTGTCACTTTGGGGAGCCTGGTGCTGATGGGGTGTAGCCTTCAACCCAACGCGTGCCCTGCCTGTTGAATTATACTATCTGGAGATGGATCCTGGGAACTCACATTTTAATCATGTGTTCTAGATGGTTCTCTTTGACACTAGATTTCAAAAACTGCTACTCTATGGCAAAGTGATAATAACTACAAACTCATAAATAAGTCAGTGCTGGACAGACCTACTCTGATTAGATTTTATACCACAGTACACAACTTTTTTTTTTTTTTTTCCTACCTGGAAGCATAAAATGTTCTGTGTTTGTAGGTGGAAGACCCATCTGTAGGTTATTTAGTCCATTCTCAATAATGCTGAAAATCTTTTCAAGGAGAACAAAACCTCACTGTTTTCTTCTCCCCAAAGTAAAAGGATCTACCATCTCCAGTCAAGAAAACCAGAGCTAGTTTAATGACCCCTAAAGCAGCAGGTCACCTGAAGTATGTGAGCTGTAGCTTCTGGGACCCCACCACATACCCACCAAGTCCTAATGTTCATGGGTAGGGCGTGGGAATCTGAGTTCAACACAGAAGAAGGAGACAGTCAGTCAGGTTCAAGAACCACTGGTCTTTTCCACTCTTGTCCAGCGGATGCGTGAACTCAGCAACAGAGTCGAGGTGATTCACCAGATCGAATTTGTACGAGGCCTTCGACTTGTCTGCAAAGCTGACGTCTGCGTTGCGTGAATCACACAGAATTTCTTTTGTCTCTTGGGAAGTCTGAGTATGAGGAGACATTTGGAGGTTAGAAGAGTTATCTTAGCAATGATTCAAATTCTTCATTAACACCGCCATCCATTGCCTCTCCCTACCTGTCAGTCAAGATCAGCGTCCAGTCAATGGATTGTAATCTCTGAACCACAGGCAAAAGAGGATTGGGGTGGGGGGGGAAATTGCCGTGGCATCTTGGGTGGGAAGTAGAGAGTCCCCGTGTGACTGGCTTACTGTGGGCCGACAGCGAAATCCTTGGGATGAGTCAACATGAAGGCGTAGGGTGTGGGCATCTTAACAACTACTGGATTCTGGCTTCATCGTGGTTTTCTTTTTGTAAAATTGGGGCACCTAGCTTCCAAATGACCCCGATGATCGCCATCTCCTGGTATCCCCCTTTTCTCCCCCCCACCTCCGCTGAATAGGGATGACCTGTGTAACCAAGAGGGCATTGTGGGAATGACGGAGCAGGGTTCCAAGCCGGGACCGTAAAAGGCATCGTGGCTGCTTCTTTGCGTTCCCTTGGATCAGTGCTCTGGGGGACCCAGCCACAGCATTGTGAGGACACTTAAGTTCCATGAGGTCCACCCAGCCAGAAGCTGAGGGCTCCCGCCAACAGCCGGCACCACGTTGCCAGCAGTGTGAGTAGCCACACTGGAGGGGGGCCCTCTGTCCTCGCTCCGGCCTTCAGATGATCCAGCCCAGCTGACGCCTGCCAGCAACCTCACGATGGCCCTCGTGCCACAGACCCCCGAGAGATGATACACATTTATTGCTTTAGTCTGGGTTTCGGGGTAATTTATTATGTAGCAGTAAATAATTAACGCAAGTGCCCTGAGTGGTTATCAATACACAGAGCGTGTTGTCTTTGTTCAGATGGACTCGTGTCTCTCTAGTGTCACAGGCCGTTGAGGGGACACCACGGGGGAGATTCACAGGCCGGGAGAGTTGAGGCCGTGAGCCATGCCCGCAGCAGCGAGGAGACCCCGGTCCACTGCATCTGGTGTCCCCATGGGTGGCCGTAAACAGTGTTTGAAGCGCTGGTTTAAAGTGTGGGGGGCACCGTGATAGCGGCAGGTAGAACGAGTCCCCACTGAGGGGCCAAGTTCAAGTTTAGGTTAACGTCCTTGGGGGGGCACCGTGAGAGCGGCAGGTAGAACGAGTCCCCACCGAGGGGCCAAGTTCAAGTTTAGGTTAACGTCCTGCCTTTCTCGGGCCACAAAGCCATCCCTCTCATGAATCCCAGGGCACGTTTCTATTCCCATGGGGGAGACAGGGGGACAGCAGTGCTGTTCAAAAAAGCACGTGCCCTATTCCGATGGCAGAGGGCTGAGGCATCAGGTAGGAAGCCCCGTGCTGACAAAGGACAGCTCTCCGGCTGTCACGGCCGCTCCCTCCGCCCGTTAGCAGAAGGCGACTTCCACGCTTTGCCACTTCCTAGTGACCTTTTTCTGGGGGAAAGATACTGTCCTCATTTTCTGTGACTGTTGTAACAAGTTAGCAGAGACTCAGTGGCTTCAAATGACACCAAGAACTGCCTTGAGGTTCGGTGGTCTGGGAGCCCCCCGCGCCTCACGGGGCTGAGATCGGGGTGTCGGCGGCGCTGGCTCCTGGGGCTCTAGGCTGGGAGCCCTCGCTGGGCCTTCTTCAGCTTCTAGAGGCACCTGTGTGAGGCAGCGTGGTCGCAGGTTTGGGAGGTGGTGACCTGGACGTCTCCGGGGTGGTTATTCTGCCCCCCGGGATAATCAGCTACTCTCCTTTTAATTGGACAAACGTCAAGAGAGTGTGTAGTATTGAGCTGTCTCCT
>NW_006442110.1:392599-396243 GCF_000325575.1 Pteropus alecto | reverse complement strand
AAATCTTTTCTCAGGCCGTTCGCTTCTGACGACGCCCCTCCCCATCCCCGCTGGGGTCGGGGGGGACCAACACTGAGAAGGGGCGGTGGGAGGCAGCTGGGGCTCAGCACCCCGATGTCCTCTCTTTCCCCGCTGTCCTCAGAGGCCTTCGGCTTCCATTCCTCCCAAGAATTAACTTCCTGTCCCCTGCTTAGTGGAGCAAAGGCACCCCGAGAACGCACGGCGTGACAGGTCCACCCCGTTTATCCCGAGACCTCGGCCTCCTTTTCGGAGCTGGTCCAGGATTCCGTGGGGTATCGGCTGGCTTGTCCTTGGCCTCCGACTCGGCACCCACCCCGGGGGGCATGTGGGCTCCCCTGCCTCCGCCCTTCCGTCCACTTCTCGCGATCCAGGTTTTCGTTGTGTTGTTATTTATGCTTTTCTATTGCTTCCGCCTCTACTCTTTCATCCGGTGTCCACTGGCCACCATAAACATAACCGCCAGAGACGATCGCATCATAAACACAACCGTGAGACGATCGCACCATAAATGTAACCGCCAGAGACGATGGCACCATAAACATAACCGCGAGACGATCGCACCATAAACATAACCGCCAGACGGTTGCACCATAAACGTAACCGCCGGAGACAATCGCAGCCTGTGCTTGGTACACACTAAGGTCCCTGCTCACTCAGATGCCACAGGAGACGCGGGGCTGACGATGGGAGGGAGGTTGGAGCAGCCGCTCGTGGCAGCTCTGGGAATCATCAGCCTTTAAATGACAGATGAGCTTCAAAAACCGTCACGCTTTCAGACGTCGTGAGGGCGATTAGTGCTGTCATTTAGCTAATTCGGCATTAATTCAAGGCGGTGACAAGGTCTCAGGACGCACTGGTCGTCAGTGCCATGAGCTCGCTCTGAAATGCGTGTTGTATGTAAACTACGTCACGTCATCTCTTCGAGCTCTTTCCAGCACCTCTAGCCCTGTCCTCTTACAATGTCTGCGTGTTACGGATGAGAAAAGCCAGGCTTGGAGAAGGTAAGCACTTCGAGTAAAGCCACAGAGCTAATAAGCGACGTGTCTAGGATCACACCGAAGCCTACGCCAGCTCACAAGAATCTCTCTAATTTTCTCGGCTCTCGAACGACCTGGGAATGAAATTCTCTGCCCCGCCATTCCACCTGTGCGCTTGGCCCAGACGAAGCACGCGGTGAGTATCTTTGGACTGATTCATCACGAAGGGCATGAGGGTGGAGCGGAGCATCTGCAGCCCGGCGTGAGGAGGAAACCAGCTGGATCACGTCCTCGGCTCTGCGGATGGTACAGCGAGCGGGGGGAGGGACACGAAAGCGATCAGGACCCGGAGAAGCGAGAAACGGGGGACAGGGACAAGAGGTGGATCCAAGAGAATTAAGGAAGTGGAGAGAAGAGGCAGAGACAGCGACGGCAGTGAGCGCTAGCCGACGGGAAGGACTGTATCCTCTCACTCATCTGTGGGATCTGAAATAGCCCAGCTCGTAAACGCGGAGAGTAAAATGCTGGTTCCCGGGGCTGCGGTGTGGGGAAACGTTTTTTCGGACGACAAACATGCAGCCCTCTGATGAATGAGTTCTGAGATCTAATACACAGCATAGTGACAGTAGATGACGTTCTTGTGTGATGATCATTGACTGGCTAAGAGACTACATCTTAATTATCCCCACCACGGAGCAGAGAGGACAGCCACGTGACGTGACAGAGGCACTAGCTAACACGATTGCGGCCGTCATGTCGCAATATGTAAATGTATCAAATCACCACGCCGAACCCCTCAAACTCACACGATGTTGTTATATGTCAGGTCTACTGCAATAAAAAAGGAAAAAATGGACGAAAAGAAAAGATGGCTTCATGGAACCTTCTTAAGACAGGTCATCTCTTTCCCATACATTCATCCTGGGGAATTGAAACGGGTCGCCTTAGGGAGTTCGGAAATTGCATGTGTGCAAACCCCGGCCCGGGCGGCTCCCTGAACGAGCACGTTAGGCTGCTGGTTCATTTCATCAACCTGTCCATCCGTGTCTTCGCCCTTCTTCCCTCCGAGAGAGGGAGCCATCACGTTTTCTCCAGACCTCACTCACGAGACAAATGCCCTCCTGACCCCGGGGTAATAATTCTTCTCTTTTAGGCAGCCAGGAGGGGCATGATGGCCCTTTGTGGGCACTGCAGATGGCTCGTAGCCCACAGCCTTTATTGTGTCTTTGCGAGAGAGCAGTCTTCAGTCTCTTTGTCCAGCCCATCTCCTCCAAGCCGAGGTTTCTCCCTCCATTTCAGAATATTTATTATGTTATGACCCTGCCTGTTCCTTGTATTTCCAGCTGTAGAAAAATCTCAGAAAAAAAAAATACGATAAATTAAAAAAAGTTATCCACCCAGACAAGCCGACTCTTGATCTGTTTTCCCGCTGAGTCTTTGCAGAGGAAGCCGAAGGCATCCACGGGACCCTTGAGACTCAAAAAGGTTCTCACGGATGGTGCGATTTTACATAAAAGATTCCTTCACCCGGCAGAGGAGAACTGCTGCATTTCAGGCAGAAGTTGGACGTGGGAACACACGTAGAGAGAGCCGGAGGGGCGGATTCCTGGGGTCCCAGCCATCCCGAACTGGGATTCCCGGGGTGGGAGGCGGGCTGTGATGAGGACTCTGCAGGATAGCCTGTGTGTGACCATAAGCCACCATAGGTTTGGAACAGGAAGTGACATGCAAAGGACACTTTGAGGCGAGCACCTTGGCTGCTAGGCATTGGGTGGATGACAGACAGACGGACACCGGTTAGGAATCTACTGTTTTGCTTTGGGCGAAAGGTCATGGCCACCTCGGATGGAAGCTGGCCGTGGAGGTGGAGGTCAGTGGGCAGAGTCCAGACCCATGTGTGTGGATGTGACAAGGCCTGACGATGATGGGTGTGACAGTGAGTGATGGTGACCAGGCAAAGCTGAGTCCCAGGCTTTGGGTCTGAGCGTCTGTTTATAGAAGTGGCCAAGCCTGGAGGAGAGGCAGGTGAGTCACCTCACCGGGTGTGAACTCAAGCCCGAAATTTACCCTTCTTAGATACACAAAACCCGAAATGTCATCATCCGGGGATGGTATTTTGAAAGATAAGCGTGTTAGACCAAATACAAGATATGTGGGAGCTTTCGAGAATGAGAGCATCTCTACACCGTGTTGTGTTCAAGCTCCTACAGCCCAAAACACGTCAGAAAACAAAAATCCGAGGTCCCGTTTGTTTCTCCGGAGGCGCTAGTTTTGACCTTCGGGAAAGCTCTTAGAGAACCTTCTTCAGTGACATGGTGTTTTCCTCGGATGTGCCCCGCGCAGGCACGTGCCCGCGGCGGCCCGGGACGCAGCATGTGAAAACGGCGGCATTGAACAGGCCCCAGAGCAAGGCAGTTGTTCCCCCCGAAGTGGTTCCTGAACCAGAAAGGGGAGAGAGCGATTTCTTAGGGCGCGCCCGTCGGTGCCTCGGACACTTAGCGGGCACAGTTTCTAGAAAGCACCGTGAGCTCTGATAGGGAAGAAAGAAACGCAGGGAGAACTCAGCGGCCGAACCCCCTCGCCGGTGCTCGTGCTTGGGGCCCCGCTGTCTGTGTGGGGTGACCACGCGGGAGGGGACTTAACTCC
>NW_006442110.1:391112-392556 GCF_000325575.1 Pteropus alecto | reverse complement strand
CATGCTCAGTGTGTGCATTCTGTACGCGCGCAAAGTTTGTGAAACCGTACCGCGTCGATTCTTGTTTTATTATTTTTATTAAATTTTTTTTCTTCTTTTCCTTTTTATTCTTATTTCGCACACCCGCCCCGTCCCCGCCCGCCCTTGGGCAACCGTCGGCTTGTTCTCCGTACCTACGAGTCTGTTTCTGTTTTGTTGATTCATTTGTTTGGTTTTCTCTTTCTTAGATTTTACATGTAAGTGCCGCCATACAGCGTTTGTCTTTCTCTGTCTGATTTGTTCTTGTTTTACTATAAAGAGCATTATTAAGAAATGTAGGCGCTTAAAGGGGACCCCTGATCATTCTGCCCAAGAATGAATGAATTCGATCGGCGATTTTTGTCCTAGCTGCAGCTGAGACCTGCGTGACAGCTGGCGGAGGAGATGTGATTTTAGATGTTGGCGACAGACTCACCAGTGGTCAGAGGGTCGTCTGCAGGAGTAGGTTTGGGCTGAGAGGGAATAGAGAAGAAAATGCGAGTTATTTGAACAAACGGGAATGTCTGTTGCTGAGTCGTGAGCCCAGCCGGACACACACCTGAGCCGGAGCCTTTCCTGGGCAGGCTGTGTTTGATTCGGACACGAGTTAGCAGCAGGACGCCCAGTGAAGGGCGCAAGCTCCGGTCCAGACCGGGAACCTGGGAATGGGGGCCTTTGGTTGGGCTGTCCCCTGGGGCCACGTAGGCAGACCTGCCGGGTCGAGGCCGGTGCCAGGCTGAGACTCAGAAGCAGAGGCTGGTGCCCGAGGAGCGAGCCCGTGCGGAGAACGGGAGGAACATGAGCCTGTCATTACTCATCCACGTGTTCGGCCTCACTCCGACGTGGTTCAGTGTGGCTGACAGCTTTCGCCCTGGGAGCATGCACTAGGCACCACTGGGAGCTTATCAAAATGTCCAGGTATCTGGGGCTCAGGCTCTGTCATCTGAGAGTTTGCGGTGGCCTTTGGAGTAGGTGTCGTAGCGCGTTTCCTAGGCGACGCGGTCCCCAGGCCACTCGGCAGGTGACTGCTCCCTGCCCAGCTCCCATTTACCCACAGCTGAAGGCAGCTCCGTCTTTCCGTGTTCCGCCCCCCACGCCTTATGTAACGGGAGTGGAGCCTGTGGGTGAGCGCGTCAGGAGGCTGCAATTAGATTGCTCCGTACCAGTGTGACAAGGGATTATTTCAGCCCGCAGGGAGCCAGGTGGGGACCGATCTGACAATGGGCAGAGGGGTGTGTGAGTCACCCTCCCGTCTCATTAAATGTTTGCCCACACGGAAGACGCGCTCCGTCGCTCGGTCATGATGCTGCGACATTGTGCCTCCCACTCGGAGCTGCCCACGGAGACGTTTCTGGCACACAGGGAAGGAGGGTTGGAATGAGATGGAATTAGGTTGTGTTTCTGTTGTTGCCGGGTGACCCAGATG
>NW_006442110.1:388221-391092 GCF_000325575.1 Pteropus alecto | reverse complement strand
GGAGTTTACTGCTCTGTCACAGTCGCGTGGAGAAGCCAGAGGCTGCTGACATGTTTTCTGCAGAGCAGCGTCTCTCAAAGCTGTTTTCCTTTCTGTGCACGGCAGTGATTAAAAATAGAAACCATTAGCGCCGGGGGGAGTGTGGTGTGGACCCTCTGGGTGCTGAACGGCTTAGGCGGTTTAGGAAAAAACCGTTTCTTCTTTATTTTTGGTCGAGGAGGCAGTATTTCCAACAGGTGGAATTTGGGGGGAAAATAAAGCAAAACCAACGCCAGACCTGTGGGGACTGTGCTTCTTAGTGGCACCGATTATTCTTAGGATACTTATCGAAGGGATGACTTGAATGCAGGATGGGCAAGCAAAGAAGCTGCTGTCCAGCAGGTGCTAATGTGGTTTGTGTTGTGTTTTTTCAAGCAATGGAGAGTTTCTAGATGTTCTATGATGTGTCCTTATTCCCCTCGGAGGGAACTGGGCTGTTCTCCACGGCCTCGAGACCGGAACAAAGCAGACCAGCCTGTGGTGGGATTGGAGTTGCGCATTTAGCTTCGTGGAGCATTGGCACGAAAGGACCTCATTCATTCATTTGTTTGTTCATTCATTCATTCATTCATTCATTCATTCAACATGTATTCATAAGCGTTCTATGCCAGATACTGTTCTAAGCACTGGGACTCGATCAGCGAACAAACCCCAAACTTCTGCCCGTATGCAGCTTGCATTCTGATGAGGTTACAGCTCGATTCCTGGGCCTCTAACGTACCGGTTTAGGTAGGACTCTGGAGAAGCCGATAAGACTTTCTGAATCTGAATTTCTTCATCTGGCAAATGAGTTCACTGCGCTATTAGCGCTTTCCAAATTTTCCTGGTCATAGAAGCATCCGGAATGCTTGATAAGGCCCCACGGAGACCAATTCAGTAAGTCTGGACCAGCCCCGTCCCACGGAAATGTAGGATGAGCCACACATGTAATTTCAAGTTTTCTAGCAGCCACATTAAAAAAAAAAAGTGTAAATAAGTGAACTTAATTCTAACATCTTTCATTTAATCCCACATTTTCAAAATTATATCATTTCAATGTGTAATCAATATGAAAATAGTAATGGGATATTTTACATTCTTTCTTTGCACTAAGTCTTCAAAATCTAGTGTGTATTTTATATTACGACACAACTCCATGCAGAGTAGCTACGTTTCAAGTGCTCGGTAGCCACCCACCTGTGGCCAGTGGCCACCGTACTGGGTCCAGCACGGGTCCACACAGAGCCTAGAGGTCTGGACGTTTAACAAGGGGTCCAGGTGATTCTCGGGACTGAGCAAGTGTGGGAAAGACTAGACGATTCTAATAGTCTGTTAGACTATTAGAATAGACTATTAGAAACCGGGGGGCTGGGGGACATCAACGAGTCAGCCATTCGAGTGGCCGTCAACACGTTCCTATTTTCAGAACGCCGATTTCATGACTCCTGGAGCCCCGCCCCTCTCGCTCCACCCTCCGCGTGTCTCGGGCTGACAGTCAGTCAGGGCCTTGAAGATGACATAACGGTGCCGGCAACGGTGTGAAGAAGAAAAAGTCTAACTGATCAAAGGGCTGAGAGGCTGTCTCACGAGGACAAGCGGGAAAGATCAAAACTCTTCGGGTTGCAAAAACAAGGCCGAAGGGCGAGGGAGGTCGAGGTCTCCAAGGCCACGAGGCACGTGGAGAGGCCAAGCACGCGCATTGTGAAGTCCAGAAGCAGCAGGCCCGCGAGGCCCGTTGGGGAGCTGCAAACAGCCTTAGGACAAATAATGAGAAAAAGAGAAAAACCATTTCAGGCAGATGAGGTTCGAGAACTCACTTTCTGTGGTATACGTAGCAAAGAGGATAAGCTGAGCAGGTTTAAGCTCCGTTTCGTGGGAGCTGTATCTTCTTACGGTCTTCGGAAACGTCCCTTACCTCCTTAAGAAGTAGTTAGGTTTGGTTTTAGAAAGAACACTTCCCGTGTGTCCATCCAGCCACCCGCCCCGTGCATCTGTCCGTGAAACCTTCTAACACCCGACCCTGTGAAACGGGCTTTGTTAGAGGTTTCAATAAGTAGAACGTCATCGAATACACACCACGAACCCACGAAGTCGGCGTGATTACATCAGTTTGCAGAGGGAGGAACAGGCTCGGAGGTGTTAAGTGACTTGTCCGCGTTCGCTTGGCTGGTGGCTCGTGTCGGTGCTTGGTGTCACACTCCGAGCATTATGTCCAGTGGCCTCTACAAAGGACAGGATGAGGGGCCAGATGCCTACGAGGCTGACCAGGGTGTTCTTAGGAGCAAATCGGGGAGGTCCACCCGTGCCGAACTCATTCGGCCCATCTGCTGGGACCTCTCAAGGCCAAAGCCGGCCTCCTGGTACCCCATCACGTACCGGGGTGTGGAATTCCCGTTGGCATTTTCAGGGGCCTCGGAGTTGCTGTCACATGGTCACAGATGTGTTCGGTCAGTTGAGTTTTGAGTTTTGCCACGCAACACAACGTGACAACATTTAGGGGACACTAAAGCTTATTAGAATCCCAGTAGTCCACAGCATCAAAGTGAGAGAAGACCATTAATATCATCTTTTCCGATGCGATTGTTCAAAAGAATGGCCAGACTTCTCTGTGTTAGTGACCTTGGTCCAGAGCTGGGGTGGGACCCTACAGCCCGTCCCCCCGCCCAAAGCCCCTTCCAGGCTGGTGGGCTTTGCAGACAGATCTCTTTCATTGCTCTGTGGTATACACACTGACTCAGAATTTGACATTTCATTTCTTGACATTTGATGGAGATGCTGGAAATATGTCCCAGTGGACAGAGAAATCGTTAGGACTGATCACATGCAAAAATGACTTACGCCTTGGGATTGAAG
>NW_006442110.1:381247-386930 GCF_000325575.1 Pteropus alecto | reverse complement strand
TATATATAACATAAATATAATATATAAGTAGTTTTCGTTATGAGGCTATTGACTGAATTACATACCCCCCAATTCATATGTTGAAGCTCTAGCGCCCAATGTGATGGCATTTAGAAGTGGAATCTTGGAGGGATGATTAGGTTTAGTGGAGCCCTTGTGACAGGATTCATCTTTATAAGAAGAAACACCAGTGAACTTGCTTCCTCTCTCTCTCTCCCTCCCTCCTTTCCTCTATCTATCATCTATCTATCTATCATCTATCATCTATCATCTATCTCTCTATCATCTATCTATCTATCTATCTATCTATCTATCTATCTATCTATCTATCTATCTATCTATCTATCATCTGTCATCTATCTGTCATCTATCTATCTATCTATCTATCTATCTATCTATCTATCTATTTATCTATCTATTATCTATCTATCTATTATCTCTCTCTCTCTATTATCCATCTATCTATTATCTATCTGTCTGTCTGTCTATCTGGCACATGGCATGTGTAGTTATGCACAGATGTACAGGAGCTGCTCTGTTTTTATGCCACTCATTCTGGGAAGGAAAGCGGGTAAAAGAGCATTTTTAAACACACACACACACACACACACACACACAGACACACACACTTGCACACTCCCCCTCCCTGCATCTCTCATACCCTCTGGCCCCGTGATTCCAGGCTCCGTGTTCACCGCAATTCACTTGTCTCTTGGTCTCTCCTCTCTTGATACCCGTCTGTGCCTCAGGTCCCCTCCAAGAGTCCCCTCACGTCGTGGGTGGCCGCTGCGTGACCACGGGCGCACCCTCACTGGACGCTCGCTCCTCCTGGGGTAGCTGTCACCCTTGCCCAGATCGCCCCTCAGCGTCGGCCACCGTGACCAGGGTGATGCGTTCATTTCAGTTGCCAGAGTCCGAGGTCCCTGTGGACCATGCGCGGAGGTCATTGAGCCTCTCGAAGCTGCTCGTTGCCAACTCTGGCATGTTTGGTGATAAAAACGACGTCCCTGTTGTCAGCCTTTCTCTCGTGAGGCAGGAAAACCGAACAGAGTAAATTCAGACGTAGAAGCCAGATTGTCCCCGCTGAGCTTGTTTGAGGAAAACAAAAAAGAAGATAAGTTTTCGAATTTGTTTTTATTCTAGATCGCTCCTGAGGATGAAAACAGGAATAACCATGTTTGTTTAAAAATGATTACTGTTCCAATGCCAATGGGGCGGGCGACCACGTGTTAGGAAAACGGCTTCCAGGGGAAAGGTTAACTGCTGCTTCGGTGTGGCTGTTGGCACGGGGCTTCGCGCCTCCGGGTTTGAGGGTCTCTTCATTAAAGATAATCCGGAAATCATGAATTCAGAGCTTAGATACACTTGAAGAGCATTCCCGCGACTGTTCATCCATCTATCTATCTATCTATCATCTATCTATCTATCTATCTATCTATCATCTCTTTTTTTCCCCATGACCTCGTATCATGAGACCTCTTACTGATAAGCCTTTAGTGTTACTAAACCCAATTGCCCTCACATGTGGACCACTGGACACTTCCGATCAGGACTCAATCATTACCCTGTTTATTCCCCAGCATCATATTAACATACTCAACTGACATCAGGCATAATCATAACTTAAGAAAACACAAACAAGCAAACATATGTTAACAGTGACCTTTAAGCAAATAAACGCCGATCCATAACCTAAGCTAAAGGGAATGCTAGGATAGTCCTAAAATTGTCTCATCCATCCATCCATCCATCTATCTATCTATCTCTTTAACGCCAATCACACATAATTTATTTGTAAACAATCTATCTATCTATCATCTATCTATCTATCTCTTTAACGCCAATTACACATAATTTACTTGTAAACGTACTTCCCGGAGGATTACGTGTCGTTCAGTATCATGCTGACTTTTAGTATCGTCAGGATCGACTACGCCCATGTCTGTCCCAGGTTACGAAATAACCTGAATTCTTGTTCCTTCCTTTCTGGCTGCGATTTGCTCATTCGTTCAGTGAAGGATCATCGAGCGCTGCCATGTCCTTGCCACCACCTGGAGGCAGTGGGACAGTCTTCCGAGAGGTTCCTGAAGCTTCCTGAGCGATGAGGGGAGGGAGAGGAGGACTGTGATTCTGGGATAAGCCCCGGGAGTCCAGGGACCGCTTCTCAGAGCGGGACAAGCACCAGCCAGAGAAAATGGAAGCAGGAGGAAGACGGCCCATGGGCACGCCGGCCCCAGAACGCCGAGGTCTGGCCAGAAAGAGAATGCTGTGGCCTGAGGGTCGTTCTACGCAACTGCGGGTGGCAGAGAGATGGGCTCGGCGCCGCGCAGACAGACCCGATTCGTGGGTGGGGGTTCCTCCTGAGAGCAATGCTCCGGGGGCAGGCGGGAAAGTGGGCTCTTTTGCATTTTAAACACAAAAGCAGCGTGGCCGGACCTGTCTGCAGTGTGAGCATACCCATGGAGGACACCGCAGGCCGAGGGTCCCCTCCGAAGAAGCTGTAATAAACAAGGCAGGCGACCATGGGGTTTTTGAGCCAGAATGCCAAGGGGGCAGGACTTTAAACAAATATGAAGTAGAGACATGTGAAGGGTGGCAGAGCCCTCAGGACTTAGTGATAAGAAGCAGAAAGGGAATCGTGGCTGAAGTGGGGTGTCGCGCGGGACGTGGGGTGTCGCGCGGGACGTGGGCCAGTCATGGAGCCCGAGCAAGCGGCCAGGACGGTGAGGAGGGTAAGTGTGGGGGAGGCAAAGCCGAGATGCCTTTGGGGTCTCGAAGAGGACGTGCCTCCGAGGCGGTCGTGTGCATAGTTCTGGGGCTTCAGAAGGAGGCTGGAGTTGGGAACACGGGTTCGAGACTCCAGGTGCAGGTGGCGGTCGATGCCATGCTTGTGGGTTCGGTCGCCAAGGGAGAGACGGTGAACATGAAGGAGAGAGGTCATCGCTTACAGTACGGACCACGAGGAAGAACCTTGGGGCCTGAGAGCGTGCGGAGCCAAGAGAAGACAGCATCTCAGCGGCGAGGGAGGTCAGCGGAGTCTGGGCGCCACTGAGGGTCAGGCTGCTTCTGCTCCTTCTCCCCGGGCTCGCCAACTGCATCCCTTGTCCCGAAGCATTCAGATCGGAGCCACGTGACTGTGTGGCTGATGTACGGTGGGTGGAGGTCATGAGGTCCCTTAGACACCTGACCCTGTCTCGTCGTCACCGAACCAAAGAGGGTCCCCACGTGCAGCAGAGCCAAACACAGAACAGCGAGTCCCGCAGTGGAGAAATCAGAGCGTTTATGTGCAGGGCCCGAGCGGGGAGAACGGGAGGCTGGCACTTAAAACCGGAGCTCCCAGCTGGGTTTCGATCAGGGTTTTTAAGGCAAAGATTGAGGGCTAAGGGTCAGGAGTCACGGGCGAAGCCGATGGGTTCGTTCCGCTGCAAGCTCCGTGGTCTTCCTCTGTCTGATTAATTCCCTTCCTGACGGCACCTCGTCTGGAGCCTTCATCACTGTGGTCCGGTGGCCTAACCAGGCTGAAGAACCAAGATTTTGCAAAACGGTTTCGATCAGGGTTTTTAAGGCAAAGATTGAGGGCTAAGGGTCAGGAGTCACGGGCGAAGCCGATGGGTTCGTTCCGCTGCAAGCTCCGTGGTCTTCCTCTGTCTGATTAATTCCCTTCCTGACGGCACCTCGTCTGGAGCCTTCATCACTGTGGTCCGGTGGCCTAACCAGGCTGAAGAACCAAGATTGTGAAGAACCAACATCTCACAATTGTACATCAGTGATATTATCTTTTAAGCAAAAGGCAGAAACCAAACATCTCGTGACCACTGATACCGATTCAGCTGTCATCGCTTGCTGATTATCCGGCTACGTTTCTCTATGATCTCGACCCGGGTGCGGTTTTCAACGTTTTCCTCGGGACTTGCTTTGCAGGCAGTTTCCCCAGGATATGATGGACACACGTCCTTAATCTGTGGCTGGAAGCTAGGCGTCAACCCGAGCACGTCGACGAAAGCCTGTGGCCGCGTCTGTAGACCGATGTGTCTGTGATCCGATTCCGAAACACGCTTCCCGTTAACCGCCAGCTCCATCGTCCGCCCGTGTGTCTCCTCCAGGCTCTGTGTCCCAATCTCGGGTGACCTCGGAGGGCGAGCAGGGAAGACGATGGCCTCACAAGGTGGAAGACGTCTCGTCCGTAACTACGAGGAGCGTCGGGCCATGACAGAAAGAAACGAAAAGACGTGTGATCGCCTCAAGCCACCGAGATGTGAGGACTGTCCGGGGGGATACGGTGTCCGAGACTGTGTACACCGGCTGGAGTAATACGCAACTCGCTGGTGACGTTTGGGGACGGCAACTTCAGAGTGATGGTGAGGACAGAACTGGGTGGCAAGAAATTAGAAAAACTAACTCAAGAAGCGTAACCGTGCAGGAAGGGAGGTCTCAAGGGGCAGCTGTCGGATGGGAGTGATGTTTCTGGAAATAATCTCGCGTGCTTTCTCTTTTGCATTTCCTGCCTTGGAACCTCCTCGGCTGGGTCAGAGAAACCCATTTGCCTCGTGGAGATTAAGGATTTCTATCCCCAAAATGCGAAGAAAAAGAAAAATACAGTGTTTGGCTTTTGACTTCTGGGTGGGATGTCAGAATCTCAAAGCTGACGTGCTTTGTCCACAGTGAGAAAATGGTGTTGAAAGCCAGGTTTTGCGGAGAGAGAAAAGGTCACCCCCAAATCACAAAGCTCCATTGGTTTCACATCAATGGCCTTGGCCTGGCAACCTGACCTCTGAGGTCACCATGAACCAAAGCCGGCCTCGGCCACTGGGAAGGACACAGTCTGGAGGGATGACTCCTAATTAGGACACTTCAAGTGCCCGGCAACCTCTTCTGGGCGTAAATCGGAACCAACTTGTACCCACGCATGTTCACGTTGACATCGAAATGGTTTTAAAATGAATTACAACACGGAAACGCGGATCCACGTCTGGACTGCCTGGGGGTGGTGTCGCATGCACGGGCGTGGAGTGCCAAGCGGGAGGAACGTGGTTTGGGCCGGGGACGGGTCCCTCCGCCGGGTGACACGGAGCGGCCAGAGAGGGTGGGCAGTCTTACACGGAACGGAAGATTATTTCCGGAGAGGCCGGTCCTTCATCCCTGCCTCCTCCCTCTGCTTTTTGGACATCCCTGGCGTTGAGCATCCTTAGCTGTTCGAGCGACCCAGGCTCTGGCCCCAGCGTGCCCTTCCCTGTGGTCTTCCCAGAACTCCGACGGGGGCATTTTCCAAATCCTCTCATTTGGAGACGAGATGCAACATTTGCTCGCCGTGGACCAGCCGCGCGTGAGGCATCGGTCAGCAGTGAGCGTGAGCAGCGCTGAGGGTGAGCGTCAGAGCGCAGAGAACGTGATACCCTCTGCCCAGGGCCCAGGGGATCTGGAATCTTTGTTTGGGGGTGAAGGCTGTAAGGGATACCCTCTGCCCAGGGCCCAGGGGATCTGGAATCGTGTCGTTCTTTGTTTGGGGGTGAAGGCTGTAAGCGGGGATGGATGGGAGCTGGGACTGGCAGCTGTCACCGGTCCGGCCAGCGCTGCAGTGCTGACGAGGTGCTTCCAAGGCCGCTTCTCCCGAGCGGAGGCGTCTCCTTCGATGCGCCGCGGTCCCGCTTTCCTCCAGGGAGACCCGCATCCGCCGCTCGCAGAG
>NW_006442110.1:328222-381222 GCF_000325575.1 Pteropus alecto | reverse complement strand
TTCCCTCCGTCTGTCTTAGTTGGTCCGAAGCCACTTGGAGAGCCGTGCCCCGTGCGATGCTGCACAACCTTCTCTTTCTGCGTCTGCAAAGCCCGTTTTACGTCTTAACCGTCGACATCCTTAACTGTCTGGTCACTCGGACGCCACGGTTCAGTAACGCTTAGACTTCAGATCTGTCTGCTCTCGTTCGTGCCACGAACTGGTCACTGTGCCCAAGGCCACCGCCTGCAACTTGTTCTCAAATCTTCCGAGTCCCTTTGCTCCACTGCCCCTCGGTCCCCACTCGGCTTAGCCCTGGGACGATGAGGCTCAGGGAGGAAGAGCCTGCTTGATCCGGTCTTTGCTGGAAGGCCGGGCCTGACCGTGGGTGTCACTCAGGCACCCTCTCAATGCCTCTTCTTACTGTCTAGGTTTAAAAGCGATGCGACCCTTCCAGGCCTCAGAGCATCGAAATCTGCTATTCTTATTTTCTCTTGAACTAAATATTTTTGGGAAACAATTTGATAAACGTGTCCAACAATAGCGCCGCACATCAGGGCTTTGGTGCATCCCTGTCCTCTCCCCAGAGGTTGCTGACTCAGCAGACACGTGATCTGTTCCCCAGGCTACTGCAGGCAGCGGTTTTATTAAATATTTGCCACAGCACGTCTTCCATATCCGTTTCCCCTCCTGCAGCCCCGCGTAAAGCTATGGCCTCGTGCCTTAGATTTTCATGTTGTCTGTACCTCCCTCCCTCCTCCCTCCCTCCCTTTTTCCTCCCTCCCTCTCTCCCTTTCTCCCTCCCTCTCCCTCCTCCTCTCTCTCTCTCTCTCTCTCTCTCTCTCTCACCCCGTTCCTGGTTCAAATTTGTGTACTGGTCGAGACAGAATCACCGCTATACCCCGCTGTCCTAAATCTCGGTTGCTTAGAGCAGCGCACGTGTATTTCTCAGTCGCGAAGCTTCCGTGCAGGAGAAGTTCCTTCGTAGGTCCCCGCAGACTGGCGTGTCGGAGGCCCAGGCTCCTCTACCGCTGTGAGGCCCTGGCTGCTGGGCCTCAGGGCCTGGCGTGGGACCCATGCAGTCCCCTGTCCCTCGGCAAAGAGAACGCTGCCAAGTCCCATGCGCTTGTTTGTTTTTTCAATATCAGATGAGTTTAGTATCTTCCAATAACAAGCATGTTCCCACATAATCGTAATAAGCTGGGTGCGTTTTGATTGATCTTCTCCTGCCATGCTGCAGGTTCCTGGGAGAGGAAGCATGTAAGTTAACTATCATTTTAAATCAGCAGAGGGGAGGCCGGGGCCAGGTGGATGCCGGGAGCCTCAGGAGAGCGCATGGGTGGTGAAGACAGGAAGGCAGAAGGAGATGAGAAAAAAGGTCACGAGGAAGGATAGACTCGGAGTCGGAACCAAATGCGCCTCGTTTCAGTTGACACAGACGATATTGGAAAAGCAATTTTATTTTTTTTTGAGAATTTACTGTCAGCGCCAAATTGCTGCTAACTCTGCTGTGAATGAAACATTATGGGCACGTATGTATGGAAATACGGCGTAACCGCAGACATGCTTAATAGGCCGCAGAAATGGAACGCGATGACCACGTATTTAATGGAGGGAGTTGCCAGTGCCGGCCGAACTCATCGAAAATCAGTTTAGATTTTCTGCAATGATTAACTCGAGTGAGAATGGCATCTCTATTCAATAAGACATTGTGCAGTTCTCCCAATAACCGTCACGCAAACTGCATCGCAAGCATTTTGCAGCGATATCGGTTGTAATTACCGAGTATGTACAATTCTATGTCCTCCCCATTTCTCATGTGAAAATGACTGTTCACCCCCGCCCAGGAGAAGCCGGTCCAGGTGCAACAAGGAGGTCTTAGGCTCTCCCAACTCGCGTGTGGTTTAGACTTCCCGGTGAGCACGGATGACGAGTTCTCGCCGGTGCCGTCTCGACGTCCTGTGCTCTGCAGGTTTAGTGGGTTCAAGTACCCGAAGGTGAGGAGATTGAGTTCCGTGATCATACTTCTCTCAGATGTGACGTCACCTCACGGGCACCTAGGTCCATTTGGTTGACGGAGGGACGGACGGTAAGGTGAACACCTGGAAAAGCCATCAACGCCAGAAACATCCTAAGTCCTGACGACCAACTTCCCTCCACCTCCCTCAAAAGTTTGGGGTTTTTGCATTGTTCTCTGGAGTCAGAGATTTAGTAATTAATTCCTAAAGGCCTTATGTAAATTCAACAAGACATCTCCTGTGCTCTCTTTTTGAAGTTTCATGTTTTAGTTCTTACATTTAGATCTATGATCCATTGCGAGGCAATTTTTTCGAATAGTGCGAAGTAAATATTGAGGTTTATTTTCATTCATATGTTCATCTTTTTCTTGTCTTTCTTTTTTTTTTTTGCTGCAGAATTTACTGAAAAGACAACCATTTTCCTTTTGCATTACTTTGGGATCTCGGCCGGAAATCAGTTGATTACACGTGTATAACATTTTAGGACTCTCTCTTCCGTTCCCGTATGTGTACGGGCACTTACGCAAACAGCACTCTGTCTTGCTTACCGGAGATTTATAGCAAATCTTAAAATCTTTTTCAAAATTGTTTTGACTATTCTAGTTCCTTCGTATTTTCGTTTCCACTTTGTGATTAGTTTGACTCTTTCTTTCTTTTTGGAAAAAAGCGAAAAGGTTTTGATCGGGATTACTTCGGGTCTATACATCTATTAGGGAAGAATGAATGACTTACAGCGTGGAGTCCTTCATTCTGTGAGTGCCGGACGTCTAAGTTGACGCAGCTTATCTGTCATTTTTCTCAGCGATGCTTTGTAATCTTCAGAGGATATGCACATACTTTGGGAATTTTATCAAAATAATTTTTGAGTGCCATTATGCTTAATTTTCAACTTCCAGTTGCTCTTGCTAATACGGAGAGACATAGCTGATTTTTGTACATTGCCCTCGTATCCTACAAAGTTGCTAAACTCACCTATTATTTCTAGTTGATAATTTGTAGATTCCTTGGGATTTTATGAGTAGATTCTCCCTCTATCTCTCTCTCCCTCTCTCCCTCCCTCCTTGCTAGGATCTTCAGCAAAAATACTGAATAAAAGTGGCCGTGATGGATATCCTTGTCTTGTTCCCAGTTTTGAAAAGTGTTTAGTCTTTGATCGTTAACGTGACGTCAGTTGCATTGTTTTGTGACAAAGAGATCTTTACCTTCATCAGCTTCACAGCAGAGGCTCTCGGAGTGTGGGCCTCGGGCCAGCCACTCTAAAGAACTTGTCAGAAATCCAAATTCTTGACCCCCGTGCCGCTCTGAATCAGAAACACGGTGACCAGCAACCTTTATTTATTAAGCCCTCCGGGAAATGTCGATATATTATGAAGTGTGAAAACATTACTTCAGATTCTTTCTTTCTCGTCTCTCTTCTTTCCTTCCTTTCTTTGGCTCAATGATTGGCAGAGCCTTCGAGTTTTCTAGCCGCTTGTCTGAGGATGACCTACCTGGATTGCGGAGACAGTGTTCTGATGTTTGTTTAGACGTGATGGTATTTCTGGAATAACTCACAGAAGTCTAACGTGAGAGGGCTTCTCCTATTCTGGCCAGAAATTATCCCGGTGTGACAGGTCCCCAAGAGGACACGGCCACTCTGAGCGAATGATTTGCCAATCAAATCAAACAGTGGGCAGACACTGTAATGTGAGTTTTTATCTCCAGATGCTTTCATCACCTTTAAATAAAGACCACCCCTTTCAACGTGGCACTCGCCCCCAGAGGTTCCTGAAAAAATCATCACCCCAACGGATTCGCTAATTGTTTCATATCTGACTCACAAAACTTCACATCCGCAGGAAAACCCAATTGCCCCTCCTTTCAATATTTTTTTCTACATCGAATTAGCATAACATTTCACTAAAGACAAGCAAATCGATGCAAGGAAACTTATTTTGCTTCGACATAGTAAAAACAACAGGTGTAACGTGCACTCACACGTCAACCTCCCGAAAGGAAAATTCAGAGAGAAGATGCCACAAGACGGATCATCTATCCAAGTTTGTTCTCAGAAAGCCTGGGTTTAGAAGTTCCCACTGTGCCCCTGGAAGCAGTGCTTCTGGGAGGGGCATAATTCTTAAAGGGCCATTTTCTATGATTCTCATTCCCCGTTAGCATAATTTTTTGCAGCTCACTGAATGCGTCAAATTCTGGCTCTCCTGTCAGCTGTTAGATCGTTCTTGCCTCTGTGAAACTGTGGTTCAGAAAGCTCTCCATGATGGAAAAGGAGCTCTAAGTATAGCTTCTGAAATTCTTGAAAACATGGCCTCAACCCAGCTCTCTAGTTCATGTCCTTTCCATCCATCAGACACTATTGACTCGTACTAGGGATATAGAAGTATCTTATCATGAAGTTACTATCCCGTGTCAATGGGCTGGAAAACGCAAAGATCTAAAGAAAGATGTTCTTCTGGCGGAATGATATTTTGGGACATTAATTGTTCAGGACCACGTAGGAAGTCACCTGCGTTGTTCATTCATAAGACCGGCCCCGGGAAAACTCCACCCCTGTGCATAAATTGGGGCCACATCAGAGCTAATGATATCCTCTAAATCCAACTCTTCAAAGGCTATGCACGATAATGTAATTTCTAGAAGCTGGACATATGCAGATAACCATGAGTTGTATGAATAAAATAATTATAAAAGTTTTTTTTTTTTAATGTCATTCTAGGATAGAAGTCATCCACGTCGGGAGAGTGATATAGTCTTGGTTACTGGGAATTCTTTCTCCTCTGTTAGAAATAAGGAACTACGTAAATATTTAAGCAGGTTTCTTAAAGATGTCGCGAATGTCCCTAGACCCACATGGACCTCTCTCGGCAGTGCGCTCTGTGTACCCGCCTGTCACTTCGTCCCCGTGGGTATCTAAATCCTTTCCAAGTCGTCGCAAGAGAACAGAATTCTCTTTATGGATAGAAAGCCAACTTTGTCGGCGTGGGATGAGAATTTGGGCTAAAAACAGCGAAGGACGGCGTGAGAGCCATCTATCATTGTCACCGTTTTCTGGAGAACGAGAGCAGCACTGCTTTCTGCCACTTCCCGGCTCGCTCATTTCCACATTTGGATGAGGCTCGTGGCTCGGTTTGGAGAGCGTCCAGATGGCCTACTGCCCCAGGCTGCGGTGTAATAATTGTAATCAAATAGAAGTCCCTTATCCTTGAGTTTTCCCACAGCCAGAATTTTACAATTTACTCATTTATTCAACAAATATTCGTTGAACACCTGACACGTGGAAGGGGCCAAAGGGAGAACAGGCAGCGACATAGTAAAGGTCCCTGTAATGAGAGAGCCGGCAAGCGGGAGAAGAGACAGTGGGCAGTCACTTACCCACCTAGTCACAGACCGTGGAGGGCGTCAGCTGGGAGGGGAGGTACGCAGTGGGCGACTGGACGAACCCTCCTGGGGACGCGGTGACATTCATTCAGCTGGACCTAAAGCCCAGGGAGGAACCATCTGTGTAAACGTGAAGATCACGAGATTAGAATGACTGTCCTGCAGTGCAGACACGTTATCAAAACATGCCGCGACCCGAGATTGTGACATGTGTAACTCTTATTCGGAAATCAGGAAATCTTAACATATAATGCGCAATCATCTGACGCCTCTTCAGCTGGCGTAGTTAAAAATATTAGATGAATCGTGACACGACTCACTGCCTTTCTTGCTGGTCCCCTGTGTCCCAGCCCTCCGACCCCACCCTTTCTGTTCCTTGTTCACATGACCCAGTAGTCACGGAAAACCTGGGACTTCCTGAACTCTGAACCCCAGACTCACATACGCCACAGCAGTTGAGGGCTGAGCCTCTCCTTATCCCTGGCGCTCGAGTTTCAAATATTCTTGTCTGTCTGTGTCTTTGCCGGTGCAATGTTATCGATCGATGGTAATCTTGGTGACAGACTCCTCTGAATTATTTAAAATCCAGCTAAAATATGTGTCACTCTGAAGCCTTTGCCCTGTGTTTCTCTTCCTCTCTCTTCCCTTCAGAAATCCTCACTGAATGGAATAGGAAATCAATTTAAAACTCCTAGACAAACGGAGTTAATTGATGTATTTTTGGGATACGCACGTATTTGGTAAAACTACAAAGGAAAACAGGAAATGACAAACATAAAATTTACCATAATCTTAATTTTAAAGGGGAAAGAGGCAGTTGAGGAGGGTCTCAAAGGGTCGTCCTTTCATTTGGTTAATAATATCCCATTTCTTGGGCTCTGGTTCACACGTGGACTTTTATCTTTTATACCTCATATTCCTTTATAGTTTATGAAAATTTCAAAAGTAAGTCATAAAAATAAATGGTTCTCGGCCTTATTAACAATCTGTCCATTCCAACGAATTAAACATGAAACAGTAAAATCCGCCCGGGATTCTCAGTCCACAGAGAGAGTAATTTCCAGAACCTGATTCCAGTGAAAAATGGAAATCCCAGCAGTTCCCACGGGAGGCGGACTCTTTTGGGGTTCAGTTCGGGGTGGGAGGGGAACCACCGCAGAGCTGACACCCGGAGCTTCGGCTGAAACGCCGCCGAATGTCTGCGGATGTCTGCGCAGTTCTTACGTTCACTGGGACGACCCTGCCTGCTTGGTTCAGAATCACCTTCCCAGACAAGCTGGCGGCACTTGACGATGCCGGTGCCCCCGTCATAAATGCACGCCTGGGAAAGGCTGTGACATGTCTGGAGAGGACCAGGAAGGACACAGAGGGGGTGGTTCTAGGGCCACCGTCTTGGCTGTTGCCACGACTTCATGTGTCATGGTCCTTCCTGTCCCGTCTGACCTCCGGAATCTCCACCCTATTCCCGTCGGTGTCTTCCTCTGAATGTCCCGCAGACACCTCAACGTCCACCAGAGCCTCTGCTGACACCACAGCCTCGGCCGAGCGAGCTTCCTCTCCCCACTGGCCTTGGGCCGCGTCTCACCCCCCAGCAAAGTCCATCGAAGCCAGGCCATCCGTCACCAGCCAGTCGGTTAATCCATCCAGCAGCCTAGTGAGAAACATCTCGATGGGACTGTCTCAGACGACTCTCTCCTGCATTGACCTCACCCCCCAATATTTACCTGGTCTAACGTTTAATATGTGTATAGGCATTGTCTTCTATTTTCTGATACAATGTTACAGAATATTTTTACTCATGCAGCTTAGCAGGGGTGGAGAGGAACTTGCCAATGACCGGCCAGTGTCGATCCAACTTTACGTGGCAAAAATGGAGAGTTGATGACAAGCCACTGTACCTGGCTATTTTGGTGGATTATTTACCGTCGTCAGTATGGAGATGGTGATTAATATTTGAATTATACTATGGATGCCCTTAAGGTCAATTTATTGTAAAATGCCAGCACGAATATCACTAATGCGGATAATCGCCGCTACTCATTTTACGTTAATCAAGAACTGCTCAAAAACCCAGCGGACGGCTAACGTCAACGAATAGGAATTTGTCACTTGAAAGCAGAAATAACAGCAATCGAGAGCCATCGTGAACTCAGTGTTGATGATGCAAGCAGTCCTTCCTCAAAGCAGAGAGCTGTGACCGCGTGTGGGCGTTCCTCCTTTCTAGAAGCTTTGCGAACAGTGCTGGACATTTCACGGCGACCGGACATTTCATGGCGACCGGACTTTGTGGAATATGGAACGAGGCCCTCAGGAGACACCGCTGCTCTGCTCACATCATTTAGGGATGTCCATTCTAAGGACCCTGAACAAGTCACCTGTTAAGTGATGCGGAAAACACACTTGGTCACACGCAGAAACGAGAATGTCTGGACTCGGGGATGTTTTACTGGTAATTCTAGATCACGTTTTCGTAGTTTCAAAAAACGTCAAGGCTCATCACGGAAGGCAGAGAGCTAGTCTGAAGTCGGCTCCCTGACTCTGTATGTCACGTTTGTTGACGTTGTGTGTGTTGGCGTCATCACGTTACGAATCCTTCAGTCTCCGAGATCTGAAGGACACACCTGCATTAGGACACACCTGCAGGCTGGCCACGAGGAGGACCAGGCTAGATTGCAGCTTTGCCACTTATAGTGGGGTGACCTTGCACAAACCTCTTCAGCTTTTTGGGCCTCAGTTTCCTGATCTGTATAAGGGGAGCGACACCTCGTGGGATTGTTGTAAGAATTATTAGAGTTCAGGATGCAAAACCGAGCGCTGGTTTTGGGAACTGTGAACCCAGCTTCCGACCTTTGTGAGTTCACAGGTCAGCAGGTAAGTGAATGAGCTGGTCTGGTTACACGCCCTCTGCTCTGAGAGCCCGTGGACATGACCTCCCCACAAAAAACCAGCTGGGGTCTGACTCTAAGATGCACCCCCGCCATGGTCTCTTCTTCCCTCTTCAAGGCCTTCTCCTCCCCCCGAAAGTGACTCCCCCAAAACCAGGCAAGGCCCGGTCTGCTCACCTCTGATTGAGTGGTGTAGATAAGGTCTCCCCTTGGTTATTACTCATCGTGGGGATTGTATTTTCAAAGGCCGCTTCTAAAATTTGAATCCAAAGGAAAATATCTCCGTCGCTGGGTTCTCCGCTTGGGGTACAAACCCCTGTGTTTGCAGGCAGAGCCCATGAACATGTGTGTTTGGTTCATGTAGCCACGAGTATTTTCTAGGGAGACGGCCTGTAACTTTTCATCCATCCTCAAGGGGATCTTTTACCCTAAAAAGGTGAAAAAACAAGCCTAAATGAGAACGTAGCAGACGACACAACAGGACCGCGTGGGAGACACGTTTGCACGGGACAGACGTTGTCCCCAGTTGTCAGTGGCACGATGGCCCCGTCCCGTGAACTGTGGCGCTGCCCTGGAAAGAATTTCGGGCTACGTGGGGTCTTTGGCCAGTCGCTTCGCAGTCTGCGGGGAAAAGCGTGGCCTCCCGCACAATTTTCTACAAGAGAAACTCCCGAAGCGCTCTGAACAGTGGCGCAGATGCCCGCGAACCTTCCTCAGAAAAGCGCGTAGGTCGCTTTCCGGTCATCCTCCGCTGACGGTTCGCACAGGCACCTGCGTCCCGGGCGAGGCCGCCTCTATCCGGCGATTTCTCAGACCCTTCGTGAGGTGTTCCTGGGACCTCACACAAAGCCCCTAAAACAAGACCAGACAGAAGAAATGTTCGCCAAACACTACTCTTATTATTTTAATCGACACATAATTTTCTTCAGTTAATAGCTGTGTTCACGTAGGAAGGATTCCTGGAAATCCAGAAACGTCGTGGGACAGCCGCTCGGGGTCCGTCCGGACGCTGCCCGGAGCAGAGAATGCCCGACTCACGCACGCAGGTGGGCATGGCAGGTGCGCCGTCCCCGCTCGCCTCCGGAGCGGACATCCGCGGCTCACACTGCCCTCCGCGCCCCCGGCGGTCGTGCGAGTGGGTGGTCCATGCAGATTTACCCAGAAGGCACGACGCCCTCACCCGTGGCGGTGGAAACCCACGCCTGCCGGACACATCGTAACCTCATACGTTATTATTCTGCGTTTTCCGTATCCATCTTTTTTGAGTTTACTTAATGTTGGTCGATCACCTGCAATTCCGTGGTCTCTGGGCATTGCATCAAATTTAGTCTGGGGTCGTAAAATCCTAAGGACCACAGGGTCACCCTCGCGTTCCCTTTACTTCACCTCTGGGACTCTGGGGTCACCTGTCACTGTTCTGCCTGCTGTGGCAGAAACTGCTGCTCAGGGTCTGGGAGTCTCTCTCTGTGAAGTCTGACGTCACGTCGTTAGAGAATCATTATGCTCTGTTTCAATTCTCTTCATGCTCCCCTTCCCCTTGCAAGACCCAGAGGAACTAAACAACTAGCAGATGAGCGGTGACCTTGGGGTGGCGGACGGGTGAGGCGGACAGGTGAGGCGGACAGGTGAGGCGGAGGCCACCTGGCCCCTGCGTGCAGGGAGCGGCAGACCGGGCCCGTGCCGACAGGTGGCGGGTGGGACGGGGGTGGCTTGCAGAGCTTCCTTCGCATTCTGCCTTCGCATTCCGGCCACCATCTGCCGTGACAGGCCACGAGGCTGTTGTCCAAGAAGTATCTGTGGAAAGATCCCAGTGAGTTTGTGTCGCGTGAAGGACGCAGGGCCCCGGAAGCTGCACATGCCACAGAACAGAAAGAAGAGGGAGCCTTTTCAAACCATCGCCAGGAGACACAAGCCTAACGTTGCCTCGTTCTAAAACCCATTTAGCAGGCGACGAGGAAGAGAGGGGTACAACGCCAGCAACTGCATTTCACATTTTTAACGTTTGGCCAGGAAGCACCAGGGGAGCAAGAGCGAACATTTGTCTTCTGCTTTTCCTCCTGAGATGAGTCAGGAACAGACGAGGAAGCGTCGAGATGTGCCGGTCCGGCCCAGACCAAGTTCACGCTGACTACGGGAAGGCTGATCTCTAAGGGCGGTTTCGAATGAGCGGATGCGGAGTTAAATGCAAGGCAAAGCCTTGACGCTTACCGGCCCTGATTCAGACCATTCCTGGAAATTAGAAAATAATAATCTGCGACCCCCTCTTTGTATGCTGGGTGGTTCAAGCGAATGCGCAGTGGCAGAGAGCTGGGCAGCGCTGGCCTGGGGGTGGCCGGGGCGTCACGGGGAGATGGGCTCGCAAGGAACCGTGGAGACTGTTTGAGCGGTGGGTGCGTTCGTCATTTTTCCTTGTGGTGGTGATGGTTTTCTTTGTCCAAATCCATCTCGTTATAGACCGTAAATACCGCGTTTTTTTTAAATGTCCATTATTTCTAGATAAAGCTATTAAAAACGTATGTCCTCAAATACAACATGTATAAAAACATTCACGGTAGTTTTAGTCAAAAAAGCCCCAAATAGAAGACAACTCAAATGCCCATTAAAAAGAAAACAGATTTTTTTTCTTTCAAGTTGAATCTTTATGGAATAAAATACATCGGTACAAGGAAAAGGAGCGAACAGTTGATGTAGGCAGGGGTAGGGGCGGGTCTCAGCAACAAGGCGGCCGGACACATTGTCTGATCCTGTTTATGTGGCATCTTCAGAACCAGCGTGAGCTACGCACGACGACAGACGTCAGAAAGCGTGTAGGAGTCGAGGGAGACTGACCGCAAAGGGTGAAGACAGAACACCCTCGGTGACGGAAATGTTTCACACGTTGTTTGACGACGATCTCGGAGCTACACGCGAAGCACATGGGGCTCTTAAGCTTAATTAGTATCTTTTTGTACTTTAATTATAGATGGAGCCTCGTTTAACTTCCCCGCTCAGACGTGCTCCAGACACCGCCGAAGCATCGTCAAAAGCACAGGCCGATGCCTTCGTCCCCGTCTGCCGGGCACGATGAAAGTCGAAGGATCTTAGTTTGCGTAGAGGAGCGAGCAGGCGGGACGCAGGGTGGACCGTCTGGCCTCCCGGGGTCTGTGGATCCGGCATGTACAGCCTCCCCGCCCCGCTCTCTGGGCTCGTCCTGCTCCTGCTTAGGGCTCTGGAAAGTGCCTAAGATCGAATCCGTCCGCCCGTGCTCCCCCCCGGCACGGGGTGGGGTGGGCTGCTGGGTGTGGGGGGAGCTGTGGGCCGGGGACGTGAAGCGTGTCCCCACGCCTGCCACCTCCTAACCGCTCCCCTTTGCAGAGGCATCACGCTCTGGAAGCTCAGAGACGGCATGTGAGTGACGCAGACCCCGATGTTCACGGTCTAGCCCTGCCACCCCCGCGGTCCTTGACCTTGGTTCGTTAACATTTTGGAGCTCTAAGGTGGGAATAATAAGAATGCATGTCTAGGATTTGAGTTGTTACGATAATTAATAAAAGGGCAGATTTAACCCAACTGGGCATTGGGCTGTGCCCTTGATATAAACTATAACTGACACATTTTATTGTTATCATCCTTTGAAATATCTCACCCCTTTTCCTGAAGGGACAAAAATGGCCAGGGCACAGCTAAGGGCACACATTCCACGTCGCATTGTCTTTTAGGAGAGAGGCAAGAGGCTAATGGAGAGATCATAAACTCTGTGACTGAATAATGGAACAAGGGGAAAGAAGCATCCCAGATCAAATTCAGCATTTCCAAAAGCAGGCGACCATGTGTGCTGCCAGTGGGCAGATGGATGTTACAGGTGTACATCTCACCTGGCATCGAACCTCCAGCGTGTGGGGAGCGTTCTCACAGTCCACGGGGGGATCCCCGTCCTGGGACCTCAGAGAGGCTGCGGGTCAGGAAGCACCAACTCCATTATAAAACACGTCACAGGAAGCAGTGTGCAGCAGAGAGAACATAGTCAGTCACATCGTGACAACCGCCTGTGGCGACAAGGGGTGACCGAACTTGCTGTGGTCACTTCGTGAGGTGAAAATATGGTATGTCAACTCTAATTAAAAAAAAAAAATTTTAAAGAAGCTGGAGAAATTTTAAAAGAAACCAACTCATAGACTCCATTCAGTGCAAAAAAAAAAGGCTATCAACTATAATTCCACGTTAGCTGGAATGATGAGCATACGGGGTGAGTGTGTGTGTGTGTGCGTGCGTGTGTGTGCGCGTGTGCACGCGTGCACATTAAGCTGTGGCCACACACTGGGCTCCATGAAGTTCTTCAGACACACTAGTCACACCGTATTTCCATCAGGGGCTTTTATACCTGCTTCTCCCTTCCTGAAACATCATATCCTTAAATATTCCCTGTGCTTCTGTTCGGGCTCTGCTCACATGTGACTGGCTAGAGACAGCATCTATGACGAGCTTAAATACACAAGGCCAGCACCGTTCTCTGTCTCCTTAACTAGTTTTATGTTTCTTCATGGTATTTATCACAGGCTCATGACATAGCAATATTTACAATTCATCCATTTATGACTCCCCCCCCAACCCCTCCACCCCAGGACACATTTGTCCCATTTGCCTCTGTGACCCTAATGCCCAGCACAATTCCTGCAGCCAGCCAGGGCTCAGTAAATAGTCACTGGGTAAAACAACATCGTGAAAGCACTCACTCTTCTCGAACGTATCTCCGGTGTTCTCGGGGGGTGAGTTCCAGAAGCGGTTCCATCAGGAGATACTGAAGACTCTGAGCGCAGACGCGCTCACGCAGAGGCGGCTTTCACAGGTGGTCGCCCGCGAGGCCCGGCAAGCTGGTTCCTGTTTAAACAGCCAGCTTCGTGTCTGATGCGTGCAGCCCGCCTTTAGGATGAACCTTGCTGGGCTGGGAGGGGAGGGGGCACCGCCAGGACCTCGATTGCAGAGACAAGGAGCGGGGACGGAGGGTGGCAGGAGGGATCTCCCGAAGCGGGGACCAGGGCGCCAAACCAGCTCACCCCACCCTCGGGGCCAGCCCGCCTGCTGCGAGGAAGCGGACGGACGGGCGCATCAAGGGTCGGTCACCTCGAAGGGCTGGAGTTGGGGAGAGTGACATGCGCTGGGTGGGTTTCTTTTTCGGTATTTCAAAGCCAATGGCATTTTCTTGGAAGTGTAGGATGTGGGCTGCTGGCAGACACCTCTTTACTCTTCCAAAGGCTCAGCAGCCTGTCACCTCGGATGTGGCGATTTGTTTCACCCTTGGTCCGAGAAGCCCCTACGATAATGGAAAGTAACCGTGGTTTTCGAGGGCTTCTATCGAGTCCGTCGGCCAACGAGAGCAAAACTCTCATGGCGTTTCTCAGGCTTTTTTTTTTCGTTTTTTTTTTTTTAACCACCTTTCTAAGGAAACGTAAACGTTTGTTTTCTGATGACCCTCTGTTACTGAGAGGTAACATTTCGTCAGGTGGGGCTAAGTTTTGGAGGGACAGAAACCATCGCCTTGTCCCCTCCGAGAAGCAGTTTTCACCCCTGGATGGGGAGCAACATCACCCCCCTTGAGGACGTGTGTCCCGAATTCACACTCTTGCTCGACCCACACACGGCTGCGGCCTTACGGTGACGGAACGGGCAGCATGAGGGACGCAGCGGGCCGGTTACTGCGTTAGCAATGACTGAGCGACGATTCGATCCGAGGCTTGTGTGACTTAAAAACACACAACGAAACCTCACGCCCTTGAACTCTCTGCCGCGTGGTCTTTCCTTGGGCATGGGAAGCAAATGCAGATGACAGGTCCCACCGGCCTTGTGCAAGGCAAATGCTTAACGAGTGTTTTTAGTTATTCTGCGAGAATCGGTCTGGGGGACTCAGAATTTAATCTAGTCTGCGGCTTCTCTGCCAGACTTGATGTTTTTTAATAACAACAGCTTTATTGAGGAACAATTCACATACCATAAAACTCAGCCTCTTGGAGAGAACAGCTCGGAGTCTCGTGTATTCGCTGAGTCATGCAGCCACCACCACTATCTAATTGGGAAACATTTTCTCCCCTGTATCTGGCAGTCGCTACTGTACTTCCTCATTCGGGATGTGCCTATTCTGAACCTTTCGTGTAAATGCCATTGTACCGTATGTGGCGTTTTGTGACTGGCTTCTCTCGCTTAGGGTAATGTTTCTGAGATACATCGATGCTACTTCGTCCCTTTAAATATCCATTTCCCTAACAATAAGACTGGGACTGTGATTGTCGGATTTACATCCGACAGGAAATTGTGTGCGTCATCATTTCCTGACGGTGCCAAGGCATCGTGCTCAGGTTCCCGGCGCCTACAGTTCCGCAAAAGCCACTGTCACCTAGAGTGTTCTTATTCTCCGTCGAGACACTTAAAATTTCCTCTGGCCAAACTGACTCCTAGATATTCAGACACAGAGAAAGTAGACGACGTCTCATGGGAATACGGGGAGAGGAACCCCATACTGTCATCGCCCTGGTTACGTCTTAGAGGTACACATTGGTTCCTGGCCCTGAGGGTAGAGCTCTGAGCAACAAGACAAAGTTCAGAAAGGAGAGAGAGCTGGTTTCTATCGATTAACTATTTAAAAAAATTTTTTTTAATTGAGATGAAATTGACACATAGCATGTATTACTTTTGGGTGTACAACGTCACGGCTTGATCTTTGTATATATCATGAAACGATCGCTACAATAAATTAACATCCATCATCACATGTAGTTAAAATTTTGCTTCCTCCCGTAGGAACTTATAAGATTTACCGTCTTAGCAACTTTTAAATATACAATACGGTGTTATTGATCATGCCATCACACTGTACATCACATTCCCAGGACTGACTGACTTAGAGCAAAATGTCTACCTCTTTCGAACCCATTTCACCGGCCCCAAACTGGCTCTGGTGACTGGCCATCTGTGGTTCTCTGTGTCTATGAGCTTGGTTTCTGTTTGGCTTTTTGTTGGTTTTGGGTTTTGGTATTTTTAGATTCCACGCATGGGATCATATGGCATTTGTCTTCTCTGACATATTTCCCTTAGCCTAACGTCCTCGGGGTTCATGCATGTTGTCACAAATGGCAGGATTTCCTGATTTTTTTATGGCTGGATAATGCTCCATTGTTGGTATGTAGCACATCTTCTTCATCCCTTTATCTGTCAGTGGACACTTAGCTCGCTGCCACGTCTTGGCTGTTGTAAATAAGGCTGCAGTGAACATAGCGTGCGTATATCTTGTCGAGTTAGTGCTTTCATTTTTTTTTGGATGAATGTGGAGTCCCCGGACCATATGTTAGTTCTTTTTTTAATGTTTTGAGGACCTTCCGTTCTGTTTTCCGTAGCGGCTGCTCCGACTTGCAATCCCATCAATAGTGCACGGGGGTTCCCTTTTCTCCACGTGCTCGCCAGCACTTGTGTTTGTTGATTTATTGATCATGGCCACTCTGACAGGTCTGAGGGGATGTCTCGTTGTGGTTTTAATTTGCATTTCCCTAATGACGAGCGACTGTGAGCATCTTTTCCTATGTCGTTGGCTGTGTGTATGTCTCTTTTGAAAAAATGCCTATTCAGGTCCTCCGTCCATTTTTTAATCAGTTCTTTTTTTTTTACTATTGAGTTGTATGAATGTTTTGTATATATTTGATATTGACCCAATATCAACTGTATGATTTACAAACATTTTCTCTTACTTGGTAGGTGGCCCTCATGCATATTCAAGTATAATATGAATTGATTTGAGCAAAGCCTAACAGAATAATGCTGCAGAATTTCAGCGATTACTATCACTATATTAATATGTCATAGTTAATGATATAGACAGCAATTACTGTAACTGCATTATAATTAATTATATAACACAGTTACAATGACTGCTCAAGTTCCACAGTATTTCTTCTGAGCCAGGCACTGTTTGAAGTGGCTTGTAGGAAATCACCGCTTTACCTCTCACAGCAGTAGGTAGCATCGCTCTTATCATGGCGATTCCGTGTCCTTCATCATCGTCACCATCCTCGTAGGTGGACACTCAAGCAAGCTGGGCTGATGGACCGCCAAGGTCTACAAGACAACAAAGGAGCAGCCGATCTGGGGTTCAGACCCAGATGGCCCCGCTGTGAGCTCTTCCTTATCCAGAGACACACGGACATAGCTTTTTTTTTTTTCAATAAAACGTGAACGGAAGTCGCTGCTCACCCATTTCTTCCCCGAGGGGGCAGGCACGCTGCTGGGGATGCGTATGGATTATTGCTCTGGAAAAAGCAAGCCACGTCCTTCTTCCCTGTACCCGACATGGATTTGCAGATAACTGTTGAATTTTTGCTCCTATATGGATCTCTTGGAACCTGCAGGACCTTGCTGGCATTGGTTTTTTTAATCTTTTATTTTTTATTTTTTTGGTCATTTCATTTAATCAGATTGAAGTTAGGCAGATTACGTGATTAATATTATTAGTAGGAGCTTATTACTTCTCAGACTTCCCTCACTGGAGCCACAGTCTCCTTCCAGACCTTTGTAAAATGACTCTCAAACCTAAATTATGCCTGCGCCTCAGACAAGCCGGCATCCCTTTGCAATCTGGCCTTCATTTTCTCAATTCTGAGGAAAGGGACAGGGATATATATCATTCCAGTAGAAATAGCCGAAAAGCTCCCTTCACTGGCTGAGTGGGCAGGGCACAGAGGGAACAGGATTCACATATCAGATTTTCAAAGAAAATCCTGTTGTGTCTTTTTATACCTCTCTGTGTTTTTGGCACCGCACACCCTGCCCTCCCCCGCCCCGAAAGCCATTGCTGTGTGGGCAGGAGGCTTGGGGCATGATTCAGTGTATGTAAAGATTGCACTAAAAACAAGGCCTGAAATTCCCACGAATCCCTAAAAATCGAAACAGTCGTTTGCAGTCTCTGCGTCTTCTTTCTCAGTTAATGGTTGCACTTGTACTTCCCACTCTCTGCTGCAGTCTTCGTAAAAGGTCGCTTCAACGGCGGGCGTCCCCGTTCGAGCCGGGCGCTGGCTCCTGGTTGGGTGGGACGGGGCCGAGGGGTTGTGCTCCGGGCAGAGGCATTTATTCCCTCGTTTGGCTCTTGACGTCAGATCTCTCTGCCGAGAAGCTGTTCCCCCTGGTAGAATGTGTCTGGATGATTGAGAACATTCACTTCAGCGTTCGATGAGGTCTCGGTCGCCTCCCCGTGAGAAATGAAGACGGTGCCCACACCAAGCAGGCGATCGCGCGCATTAAATTACGAACATACGGAAGGGGCTGGTGCTCGGCGCGGGGTAAACACTTCCTGATAAGGCGGCAGCTGTTACTGTCATGTTTCAGGGCTCCGACCGCTAGTGACCGCGTTAACTCTACTTTCGGCCATCCGAGACTCCACTGGACGTAATTCCTCATTTTGGCATCTAGACAATGACGGTCTTCGGGTGTCTCGAGATTTAGTGGGGGTCGGGGGGGGCGCGGAGATGCCTAGAAACATAATCCTGTCAAAGAGGGGTCGATGTGGTTCGTGTCGTGCCGGAAGCTTCTGGACGTCTGGGGACACGTGCAGGAACTGGCGGAGCTTAGCTAAGGAACATTGCGATGGAGCGACGGGGTTGACGTCACCGACGGCTCCCGAAGCCAGACGCCGATGTCACCGACGGCTCTCTCCGTGAAGGAGAGGAGCGTTGACATCTACGTCACACAGCAGCCACGGTGGCTCTTTCCTTATTACGGTCCTCAGACCTCCGGTCACAGGCAGATCACGGGCGGCCTGGTCCCGCGGGGCTGGCCCGCCTGGCACTTCTGGGTCTCCCGTGACAGTCGCGGTGCACGAACCTTCTCGAACCTCGTGACCCCTGGAGACTGAAAAGTAAGCGGTCTGAGCACAGGAAGCCCCCGGGGCCTGATCGGAGAAGCCGCCCACACCGTCCTGCAGGGAAGGCGAGGCGGGTGGCCGCCGTACGGGGACTGTGGCCCTGCTTCGCTCCGCGCCCCCTGCCTCCCTCCTCCCCCGCTCCAGCCACGGCTTCTCTCAGCTTACTTTTTTATATTTTTAACAAAATCCAAACCCCTCTATTCAGGCTTCAGCCGAAGCACAATTAAAACGGTTTCCGTTTTTTTTCCCCCCCAAAGGACTTTCTCGGTAATGCCGTCCGCTTACAGTAGCTTCTCCTTTGCTTCCGATGAGGGACGGTCAAGTTCACCCTTTCCTGGCAGAGGTGAAGGGAAGAGGTCGAGATCTGACAGGAAGTCCGGAGCTGGGGACCAGCTCGTCACTGGGAGCTCGCACCCCTCGTGCTGCCTGTGGGGACACGTCTGGCCAAGATCCCATCCCAGATAACGCCATCTCATCATCCAGATAGAGCCAGTCTGTGATAGGGCCACCCCGCCTGTGTCTCCTGGGACCCCCTAAAGCATTTCCGTCGTTGATGTATTAGCTGGCGTATTAGAAATAGCTTACCATACTAAAAAGATGGACGTGTGTCTGTGTCTGTCTGTCCGTGATGGAGTGTGCGTTTCTGCATGTGCGTGTCTGTATATGTGTGTGTCTCTGTGTGTGTCTATGTGCATCTCTGTGTCTATCTGTGTGTATGTCTCTGTATATCTCTGAGCACCTGTATTTGAGTGCGTGTGTCGTCCTGAACTAGATTTTAGGTTTTCTTAGTGACAAGAATCTTAAACATTCCAATTGTATCTGCGGTGGTGCCCGACACAGTGGAAAAGTGCATATCAGATTTTCAATGCACAGCTATCGATTTCTCGGCTGGCAGTCATTGACGACATATCTTCATACGGCCAGTGTTCATTAAATATGCCAGTCTCTTAATTGAAATTCATCTATATAACATGTGATCATATGCCTGGAACCCACTCCTAACTGCTGGAAAAAAAAATATGGAAAGAAATTAATTCCCTCAGTAGTGAATTTACATTTTAACCACACAAAATAACATTAGTTCGTGATGTATAGAAGCCTAACTTTTTAACATTGTTTATTCCGTCAGGCTCAGAAATTGTCTGAATTTTGCTTGTAATTCACGGACTCATGGCTGGCCAAGGAGTCCCCTAATCCCCGAGGACACTTGGACTTAGAGCAAGCACATTGCGGACATTCCTTTATATTGCCATGAAGTGCTATATTTTAAAATTGGAATGGCCATTGACAAAAAATGCCTGCGATTCTGAGCATCGATTGCTGTCACTGGAGGGTGGAATGGCCTGTGACCTGCGTGCCTTTGAAATCCTTGCCACCATGTCGTTTTAGTCCTTCCTAATCATCAGCCCTCGCGATGGGGGACAGCCCACGTAAGCGGATGCTACAAGCCACGCAGGTAGCTGGCTTGCCGTCAGGTACCAGAGCCAAAGTCCTTGCCGTCCTTGGAACGTCTGCTTCCTCTGTGTGGTGAGCTGGACCCCTTCCTAGATTGCAGGGCCGTCCTGTATGGCCTGGGGTGGAGTAGCTCTCTAGAGGATTTATGTCAACACCAAACATAGGACAAGTGGATGAAAAGCTGTGCCGTGTGCCCGGATGCTGAAAAAATTAGCTCGTGTAGTTAAAACAACACATTTAATGTTTTAGTTTGTTTTCATGGTTTGGTAACTCAACTGAGGCCCTCGAAGCTTTTCGCGGGCGTGGAGGGTGGGAGCGAGAGATGGTCCCAGCTCTCAGTCCGGCAGTCCCCGGCATGGGAGCCGAGGGAGGATGCACGGACGGGGAATCTGAGAGCTCCAGAGGATGCGATGGCAGGGGTCTGTGCTGTCACCTGTCCTCTCTGCAAGTGGCCTTTCTCAAGGAGCTGCTTCTGCATTCGGGAGAGGAAACAGTATTCTCTACTCTGGCAAAGGACTGCAGCTCTTCCTCTGCTGCTCACAGCAGTCAGTCTTCAAGGTGCTGCCCGGCCTGGCTCTGGGCTCTAATGAATTACAAAACCCTTGCAAGCCAGGCGTGTGCGAAATGCTGTTTCTTCTGTCTCAATGCCATAGCGTGCATTGTGGTTTTTAAAGATTAAATCTTTGATGATAAAACGAATCGATCTTCGCTAATTTCTCCCAACACCCAGTGGCAAATCAGTTCTCCTTCTGTTACGGGCTGAATCGTGTCACTTCCATGGCCCCAGAGTCATACGCTGATGTCCGAACCGCCAGGGACTCAGGCTGTGACTGTATTTAGAGATGGGCCTTTAAAGAGGTGATTCAAGTAAAACGAAGTCATTAAGACGGTCCCTAATCCAATGTCCTTATAGGAAGAGGAGATGGGGACGCAGACGCGCACAGAATGAAGGCCGCACGGGGACACAGAGAGATGGCCATCTGTAAGCCAAGGGGTGAGGCCTCAGGAGGAACCAGCCCTGCCGACACCCAGATCTCAGACTTCCAGTCCCCAGAACTGTGAGAAGATAAATTTCTCTAGCTTGAGCCACCAGAATGTGGGACTTTGTAGGGCAGCCCCGGGAAACAGATACAAGGTATCTGCGAGCTCTGGACGTCCTCAGTAACTGTGTCATTGTCGCCAGTATGTTTGTAACTAAAGCGTAGGTCTGAAGGTGGGGTACAGAGAATAAGATTCTGTTTGAGGGCAGGCGTGCATACACAGGTCTGAGCTCAGCTCACGTTCACCGCACCGATTCCTTTGAATTTTCTTTGTGCCTAGAGAAAGATGGGTCTCAGCCGGGGATGCAGGGGGCAGCAGATGTGTTAGCAAGTGGAGAGGTTACGAAGGGTGGGTGAGAGCGTTTCTTCACATCACTGAGGCACCGTCCGCCGCCTGCCGAGCTTGGCTCCGTGTTCTAATTCTAACCAAGGCGTACCATCTGGAAGGGCGTACTCATTACCTCGTGGACAGGAGGGGGCCGCTTAGGAAGTGCTGAATGCTTTGACCACGATGGCACGGCCCCCGGTAGGTGGCAAGGGTGCTGCGCTTACGAGTGCCGTGCTCACGGCTGAGACGCCCAACGGCCGGGTGAGCTGGGCATTGAGCGGCGCCCGTGCCCAGCCCTTCACACAAATGATCAGAAAGTCACGAGCTGAGTTTTCATGGCATCCGGTGGCCTTGGGCCTACCTGGGCCGCACAGCCCACCCCTTCTGGCCTAACTCAAAAAGCCACCCAGAATGTGGCGAGGAGGCCTCCATGGGAGGAAGGCGGGGAAGTGGCGTTTCTGCTAGTCCAGGTCCTCTAAGGAGCAGATGCGAAGGCGTGAATAAGTGTGCAAATGCGTTAGTACAGGAAGCAGCCGTGATAGAAAACAGGCAGAGGAGGCTGGGAGAGGCACCGACCCAGTGCAGGTCCAGCCCCCAATGACGAAGAGGAAAAGGGAGCCTGGGTGACAGTGTCCCCAACCTTTGCGGCACCAGGAACCGGTGCTCCGTGAGACTCTAACGCCCGAGGATCTGAGGCGGAGCTGAGGCGGTGATGCCGGCGCTGGGAGCGGCTGCAGATGCAGATGCAGCTTCGCTGGCTGGCCCGCCGCTCACCTCTTACTACGCAGCCCGGCTCCTGACAGGCCACAGACTGGTACCGGCCTGTGGCCCAGGGGTTGAGGACCCCTGTCCTAGAGCTGACCGTCAGGGAGTCCTCACTGACGTCGGCCAGCAGAGGCTGCCCACGCCCCTGGAACAGACCGCCTGTGTTTCCGCGCGTGTTTGCTCACCGGCTAGAAGCGTCCACGGGACACACGGCTTCAGCGGTGGGTGTCAGGACACAGCAGCTGGGCCTTTGCTCTGTAGAGGGAGGTCTGCAAATTCCTTCTGCCCCAGCACACATGTGCAATGCTCTAAAATGCCCCCAATACATCCATATTCAAAGTATGAAGTAGAAAATGTTGCTTCTCTTCATTTAGATACTCAGCTATTAGCAATTTGGTGGGTCAAAGAGGGTCATTTTCTCAGTGACCTTCTTCTAACCCATAAAATATTTAAATTCAGTTGGTATCGCTTGTATTTTTCCCTTTGAACTCAATAGAGCAATTTTATTCGAAGGAAAAAAGCAGATCGTACACATACTCAGTCTGCTGATTTAGTCCTTTCGCTTAAAAAAAAAAAATTGCGTACCAATGATCTAAACTTATAACTTCCCTCGGGTGAGAGGACTCCGCATCTCCGGATGTGGAGCACGGCCCCTGCATTAGCAGAGTCTCCTTCGAGACACATGTCCGAGTGGGTCGCTTCAGGAATTGTCATTTTGCTCTCACACATCGTCTTTTTCTCCCTGGCATTTGAACGCTGCCATCGGCACGTAAACACGCTCTGCCATCTCCACGCTTAAGGGCACGGCCCTCCTTCCAGCCCCTGCCGGTTCCCGGGGTGTCCCGGCGCAGTGGGACTCTGAGACATCTGTCTGTGGTCCCCGCCCCCACTTCCTTCCCTTCCTGAAGTATCCCCAATCTGCACGCCACCCCCACGATGCGGCTCTCGTCCGGCCTTCTACTGCCAAGTCCAGTGGTTAATCGGGACCTCGTTTCCCTCAGCAAAATAAACCACCCTTCGTTTCATTTCCTCACTTCAGGAAGTGCCAGCTCCGTCCTTCTAGTTACAGGGGCAGAAACCTCTGGGTCATGTTTTGGCCCTCGCTGTCTCTCGCCCCAGACATCTTACACAGCAGCAAATCCCAACTCTACGTTCTAAATATCCTCCAGAGTCAGGCCACTGGTGGCCTCCGCTGCGTCCTCCCCAGGCCACACACCCCTCATCTACTCCACGTGGAAGCCACCATCTGTCTGGTCTCCTCGTTCTCATCCTGAGTGCCTACCGGCATGTTCCGCACCCAGATGCAGAGTGATCTTTTATAAATGCAAGTCAGAGCCACTGATAGCGTCCCGTCTGGCTCAGAGCAGAACCCAAGTGCTTATTATGAGGCACGAGACTCTACGTGTTCTGCCCACAGGCCATTCTCCCTTGACCCTCGGCCGCATTCATCTGCTACCAGCCTCCTTCTCACTCACCGTGCGTCAGCCACACTGGCCTCCTGGCCGCTTCTCAAACTGACCAATCATCTTCCCATTGGGGTTCTAGCACTGGCTGTTCCCTACAGCGCCGTTCCTCCAGAGGGTCTCACTGCGCGTCCCCTTGCTGTGTTTAGCTTGCTCACACATCACATTACTAATGAGACCTTGCCCCATTGCCGTATCTAAAACGTCACCTCCACTTATAACCTCGCATCGCCTGGCACGTCACCTCACTTTATGGTTCTTGGTGGTATTTCTACCACCTGATCTGTGACGTTTCTAGAGTCTGTCTCCCCACGCTGGAATGTTCTGTCCACGTGGAGCGGGTTTTATATGTTAGGTGGGCGCTGGTATTTCAGCACCTAGGAGAGCACCAGGTTCTCAGTACCTGATGAATCGCATCCACTGAACGAATGAGTTAACAGATAGGTGCTCTCTGTTTGCGAACTTTAAAATGAAAGGATGTGGAAACGTTGCAAGAAATAAAAGACAGAGACACAGAGACAGACGGATGAGCAAGAGTATGAACTACACGCTCAAGGGCAGAGCCGCTAACGATGCTCTGACAAGTCACGCGACGACAGATTCCATGAGACGGAAAGGCTAACGAGACCCACTCGCCCCACCCCATGCTGATCTTCTCGCCCAGCGGCCATCGTGGAGAGGCCGTTTGAATCTCTCTCCAATTTGCTATTAAGAGGAGCTTAAGGCAATGAAAATTATGGTAATTTTCATTTTGGGACGAGTTTTATACATTTATGGACGCTGAGGGGGAGAGGCCAAAACGCTGAAGGATGATGATAGTCTACTGAACCTGGTGAATCTCAGCGAGAGGACAGCGGCGATCACGGGCGTGGGCTCAAAGCGTCACGTCCGTCCAGAAGGTGGTCCGGTGGAGACGCTTCCGACGCATCTCGAATCCTTGAAGCCCGGGCGGCTCCTGCTCCAGATAAAACACCGTGGCTTCGTGTTTCTCTCTACGTCTGCGATTCTCGAGTGTTTGGGTCTCACATCCCCTCGACACTCTTAGAAATTACGGAAGACCACAAGCACCTGTTGCTTATGTAAGTTACACGAATCGCTCTTTACCATCTTAGAATTAAAATGAGAACATTTAAAAGTGTTCATCAAGTCACTTAAAATAACAATACTGGGGCCATTCCATGTCAACATAAATAATTTTATATTTTCCAAAACAAAAGCAAATAGTGAGAGAAATGGTGTTGTTTTATGTTGTTGTTGTTGTTGTTGTTTTTGGCAAATGTGTTTACTCTCTGGTTTAATAGAAGTTGGCTCGATTCTTGTGATTGCTTCTGAATTTAATCTCTTGCAATATGTTTTTTGGTTAAGGAGCATGAAGAAAACATGGCCTCATACAGTCATGAAATTAAAGAAGGGGTGACTATTTTAATACATTTCTGAGAAAATTGCAAAGATTTTTCCTTGATATTACACTGGAAAGGGACAAGTGGTCATCTTTTAAAGGTTAGTTGCAACGTGGAAGCGTGACACCTCTCCTCCAAGGGCCTTGACTTAGCCCTTCTGGTTATAACCGAATTACACTCAACGCAACACAACGGAGCCCAGTAACAACATATGCCCTCCAAAAAAAAAAAAAAAAGAGAGAATAGTTTGATGTCAAAACCATATCCAGTGTTTTTTTCTTTCTTTC
Source organism: Pteropus alecto (assembly GCF_000325575.1). Taxonomy (NCBI): domain Eukaryota; kingdom Metazoa; phylum Chordata; class Mammalia; order Chiroptera; family Pteropodidae; genus Pteropus; species Pteropus alecto. Next base: position 356,350 of record NW_006442110.1, on the reverse strand, counting down.
TTTACATTTTCTTGGCGGGGAGGGTGGGGAAGGCTGAGACAGTTTCCAGGTCTTCAGAAGTCACAGAACGGGCTTGTCAAATGCCACGTGTTGTGAGGCCAGCTCTCCCCTTAGACGTTCCGGGAGGTGGGGGTGTTTGTGCTGGGGGTAGGGGTGTTTATACACACACGCACACACATGCGTTCCCACATGCGCATACACACGCACGCACGTGCATGCACACACGCACACGCAAATGCACGCACACACCCTAGGACCTGCTTCTCCGGAGAGGAAGACCTCTCGGTCCTACGTCATTCTGGCGCTGCTTCTTAGGAACGTCGTTTGTCGGCGAAAACGTCATCGTGAGAAGGTGCTGCGTTCACCCCCGACGGCTCGCGTTCCCCGCCTTCTGCCCTGCGGTCGCATCGTCTCTGTCTCAAGTGTCGCGGGCGCATCGTACCAGGGAATTTCTCGGAGGACAGCGACGTCGGGGAGAATTCCGACACGTCGGGCTTCCCAGTTCGTTCCGATCGTTAGCCTTCACAGCCGTCTAAGATGGGGAGCCATCACCGCCGGTCCCTGACGCGTCCGCCCTCGCCCGGGTGCGGGACACCTCGGGGAGGGAAGATGTGCGGTGGGGACCCGCCTGCTCGGGCCACGCCCATGAGGACAGTGGCAGCCAGTGCGAGGTTTGCTCTCGGCCAAAATAAACAGCCACGGAGCCGGCAGCCCTTCCTCCCTGTTCGGATGGTTTTTACGGGGGAAGCATATGTTGGTTGTGGTCCACTGCACCGCATGCAGTGTGAAAATTGACAGGAAACACCCAGAAACTAGTACCGTGTTGTGTTATGAACTGGTCACATCCAGTTCTCATATTTGCCTGTTTCCCCTGAGAGTCATCACAGGCTGCATCCTTCCAGCACGTGGAACTGCGATTACTTAAAGCGGAGTTTTAAAAAGTGTGGCCCCGGACTGGCAACATCATCGTCACCCCCCACATCTGTGAGAAATGCAAAGTTTTGGACTTCACCCCAGAATCAGAAACCTGGGGGTGGGGTCGAGTCGAGCAAAGTGCGTGAAACAGGACGGCGTTGATTCGAGGTTGTTCCCGTGAAGCTGAGGTTTGACGGCACCTGTGTTCGAACGGGGTGTGTCTTAGTCACCGGTCTGGACCAGCTCAGGAAAGTGGGCGCGGGAGGAAGCGGGGAGAAGCAGGGAGGGCGAAGAACGGGCTCGATGCTCCCGCGGCCAGCGGGATACGAAGCAGAAAATGTCGAGTGGAGACAGTCCCAGCTTCTCACCTTCCCCCCCGCTTTCGACTCCCTTTTACTCTAGAGAACAGTAGATCTCAAAACCGATGTTTCAACTATGCGTCTCTGAGCATATGGTCGAAGAATCCGGAGAGATTTCATCTAGAAAAGAAATACCTGGGAAGAGGGGGTGGGGAGGAAACGTTCACTGTCTGCATCTCTCTCAAGGTCGAACGTGGCCCAGACATGAAACACACCGCAGAGTGTTCCAAAGAAGAAAATGGACGTGCGGGGCTGACGCTGTTGGGAAGTCGCTGTGCGGGCGGGGGGTGGACGCGTGGACAATGGCCTGCCTCCCCGGGGAGCGGGGGGCTCCCTGGGCGGGAACGGTCTCGCAGCGGCGGTGCTGGGCGGGAGAGCCTTTGCTCCTTGCCTCGATGGGGAGCTGGGCCCCCACTTCCCCATCTCTGATTCGCGGTGGGATGTTTTCGTGGTTGGGGGATCTCTCTTTCTCTGTGCCGTCAGAGGTGCGAAGTTGCACCGCGGGGTCTGTTGCTTCTCAGGGCTTTCCTGGTGGCAAATGTAGGGGCCGACGGGGCGAGGCGTCCCAGGAGAACCGTCACAATGCGACTCTGAAGGCGCCAATACCCTGATTCACGTTCAACTTCCACTCACTGGTTTCAGCATTCTGCGGGGACCTCTCGCGTGACGCGTCTCGTTCTGGGGTTCCCACGATGACTCCCTATTTCCCTGTTCCCCTCCTTGTTCACTGCAATTCTCCTGGGAGGAGGCGTTGCTCTTTTTTCTTCATTCATTTATTCGATCCGTCATTGACGTCTCTCGCTACGGACTCGTAAATGTTTATTTTACGCTTCTGGTTGTCATCAAATACTGTGAGTGTTGATTCCGGTTCGCAAACTGTTTCTAGTTTGATCACCGGGAGTCGGTTCCTGCGACCTTATCCATTTTTTCCCCCCACTTTCTTAGTTTTGGACTTCACAGGACATTCCAGGCGTCTCTTGTAATTTTTAAGGAGACATTGTAATGTTGCTATCTCATGAGGACATTGGGGTTCAAGTCCTCCATCCTACATTTTAGAAGAAACATTGCATCCGTTTCAGATTTTCAGATGGTGATGGACAGAATGCCGGAAAGGGTATAAAACTTGTTGTCTTAGCATTTTCATTGGGAGGTTTCATTTCAAAAGGGAAGCCTGAACCTATGGATGGAGCGGTGGGCAGGGGGGTGGGCGGGGAGGGCAATGCCAGGAGGTCACCTGAAGGTCCCTTTCATGGTGGAATTTTCAGTTCAGTGACGTACAGGTAATGAAACCTCGAAGGAGAAAAAGGGAGGGTGTGCGGGAAAGGGCCCCGAGCGAAGCTTTTTGCCCTGGTGAGACCGTGTTTAGAGCCAATCGCGGGGCGTGGGGTGCAGGGTAAGACACTTGTGAAATGGAAAGCCACTCCCATCCCCAAGAGGAACGAGGGGTCGAAACTGCCTTCCAAAGAGACGACTCGGAAAACAGGGGTCGGTGTATAAAACCAGGCTGGCTGCCCTCAGAGCGAAAGACACAGGCTGCCCCTGACTGCTGATTCCAGGGAGAATAGCTTCGCGGGTCGAATAATTTCCTTTTAAATATGCAGAGAGCCGCATTTGCTCACGTGTGTTCCGGGATGTTTTCTGCCCTTGCATTGAAGACGTGAACTTATTATGGCAGGGAGGGGCAGAATGTATCTGAAATTACTGAATTCTTTCTCAGAAGCGTTGGAAAAATCTCTAAACCCTGTAACATTGAACTTATTCGTATTGATTTTATTCCTGTGTTCCAAATACAGTGAAGTCTGGTTAATGGGGCGTTCCATCAAAGGGAAGCTTCTTTCCCAATAGAGTGGGGTTTCCGCCATGCCAACAACAACGACGAAGCGGAAATAACACGACGTCGCAGCTCGTCCCGTTATAACCTGGACGGAGGGAAAAGATGCTTCTCTGGAATCTCAGCGTGAAGCGTTTTCATCTCCGATTCATTTAAAATCGATGATCTGTACGTTACCAGAACGCTTATTCAGATAAAACGACCGTTCGCTCACGTCCACAAATCTGACAGAGAAGACGCAACGAACGTGGGTCCGCAGGACCCAGAAACACGGCGTCTGTTCACTGCCGCCCCTCGGGCTGATACTTCCCCTCTGGGGAGCTACGACTCTCTGTCTGTGGACCAACCCGCTGCCATCGAAGCGATGCCTTAAGCCCGTGGCACAACCAAGTCACTTCTTCATTCAAGAAAATGAAGTTCATGTACAGGAAGCTCTCGTTTGCCATCGAAGCGATGCCTTAAGCCCGTGGCACAACCAAGCCACTGAAGTTCATGTATGGGAAGCTCTCGTTTGCCTTTTTAAAGACACACACACACACACACACACACACACACACACACACACACACATATAACATTTCCATATCTGTTTATCAAAGAAAGAGGTCCTCTACCTTGACATCCTGAATAACTGGCAACATTCCCACGCTATCCTCGATCCGCAAACGACCATGTCACGTCCTGGCTTGTGCCGCGCTGTCTACATGGCCACGCGTGGCTCCCTCGGCCTGGACGGTGTGCCTCCTCCCACGTCCTTTTCCCCCATCCCCGTTGTCTGTCATTAGGCTTTGCGGACGCGGCCCGGGTGTCAGCTAGCTCAGGGAGCGGTCCCCGACACCCCGCTTCGTTCTGGGCTCCTCGTCCCTCCCGGCTCCCCCCACGGCGTGCGAGGGCCTCCGGTCTGACGCTGATCGCGCCGTCCTGACAGCGTCTGCTTCGTCTTTCATCCTCCCCACTGATACGCGGCTCATTTGGAGGCGGAGATCTTTTATCGCTCAATCCTCAGGACCTACCAGAACGTGTAGCCACGGGGAATGCGTAGTTAGTAAGTGTACGTTGAAATACTATTTTTACACGAGGCGAATACACTTGCTGTCCTCTAGAACACTTACGTTCTGTGCAAACCATCGTGTTGAAAAGGGTCTTTTATAAACACGGTGTTTTGCAGTGAAAATAGCACCTGCAGTTCGACTTACCTGGGTACCGGTCTGTATTAGCCGGGTACCAGCTGTGCTACGTGAGGGACATTGTCTCGATGCTCTCCGTCTATGCCCGTATTTGTCACGCAGTGATAATACTACGTAGGAGTCACACGGATTGTATATCATGCGGTAAAACAGTTTTAGGGAGCATCCGATTTACCGTTTGCCAAAAACAGGCTCGCTCCTGAAGAGCCACAGAAGCCGATATTCACTGAGGATGTTGTGTTGAGCCCTCGGCTCATTTTATTCTGCTTGATCCTCACAGAATCGATCTGCAGCGAACAGTTGTGGTGTTAAAGGTTTTTTATTTTCCTGAATTCTAGACCTACGGTGGGATGCTACTCCTGCCTCGCCCCCACCCCCTCTTAGCCAACAAGTTAAGAGTCCATCGCTGAAGCTTGGACACGAGCCGAAGCATTTAGTGGCTGGGGTGATATTCGCCTCCAACACTGTCTTGTCTGTGTGGCCCAACAAAGCAAAGTGCATGAAGAATAACGCCCTCTCTCTCTGATGGGTTTCATCCTGCAGCTCTTGCCCACCCCAACCGATACACTTCCTCTCTGCACGTTGGTGAGACCCCCATTCATTTTACAGATGGGGACACTGAGGCTTAGAACGTTAAAGTCATTTGCCCACGGCCACTGGAAGTGACAGAGTTCGGGTTTCATCTTTTTCTCTTCACCCAGCTGTTAAATCTCAGGCTGCCTTTTCTCAGCTCTGTCTATAGTCTACCGTCTGGTAACTAAGGTCTAATCTAATACTTGAGCCCACAAAGTTAGTTTTGTTCAAATGAATTTTCGGCGGCCTCTCGGTTCTGAGTTTTGTTTAATGAATGGTATGTGCCGCAGCAGCCAGCAATCAATTACATCTCCTCTGGCTTCGTTCCTGCAATGTTTCTGGGAGGTAATTACCGCTTTCGAGAGAACGTGAGCTTCCTAGGAGGTCTGAGCTTTCTGCTTTTCCAGTAGTGAACGATCCCCCTCCCCAAACCCCAGCAGCCAGTGCAACGCGCTAGTCCCTTGTCCTTTCAAGTAAATAAATAAAAAGGTATTTTTGCGAAGAGTTGAACGTCGAAAGAAACCACCGTTTCGTGTCCGATCCACACGCGAAGCTGAGGCTTTTCACTTCGGCCTCACACCAACGCCTCTCCCGATGTTGTCTCCGAAGAGATGGGGACGTTAAAGTTTGCGGTTCCAACGATGATCTATTTTTCTCGAAGTCGCAATCGCCATTAAACTTTTTTTTTTTTTTCCCCAATAGAGACCTGACAAGCTGTAATATATTTACCTGGAGTTAAAAGAGAGGAAAAGAGGTTCTGGGCAGAGCGCTCGAGCCTTTCCCAAGTACCTTCTCTGTCATTTTTATGGCGAGCAGGGTGAAGGAGGGCAACGTGACTGATGACCGTCTGCCCGAGCTCGTGAAGATTTACCCACCAGGCCGAGCGCCGTTATTGACCCATCGAAGTGTCCGGCGACTCCTCCCCGTTTTATGCAAGTTAATAACCTCCCTGCAGTGCCAGTGCAGAAGTAAAAACTGATTTATGAAGACGGCTGGTTTTCCGCACCAGACGTTCAGCTCTGCGTTCCCGGCGTGTTTCGGGCAGAGGGGCGAAAGTGTAGCCCGCGAGCGCCCCGGCCCCCTCGTCCGTCCGCAGCGAGGTCGCCCTGCTCATCCACAGTCATGCTGCTGCCCCTGTGACTGGTACGCCCGGCGTCCGACGGAAACGTGACCTTGGATGAGGCCTGGCTGAGCACCTCATCAACTAGTTTGACTTTGAGCAATTCACCCAACATTTATGCTTTGAATAATGAGTCTTTCATTTACACAAAGTTTTTTTTTTTTTTTTTTCGAGGCAGCTAACGAACTAAGTCGTGCCAGCTGGACAGGAAGAAGCAAAAGTGTTGTTCTTTGCAGATGACACGATCTCTTCCGTATAAAACACTCGGGAAGTTGCGAACTGCTCCTAGACTGATGAATGCATTTGCTGAGATCGTCGAGTGCAATGTCACTGTTCAAAAACCAATCGCATTTTTATAATCTCGGCAGACACTCACATGACATCTGGTTCCGCCCACCTCTAGTCCATTCTCAGTTATTCTATCAAGATTCAGACCAAATCATTTGATCCCCAGATGAAAACTTTTCAGAGGTTTATCCTATCGCCCTTAAGATAAAACTCAAGCATTCCAGTCTGGCCCACAGGGGTCCTACAGAATCTGACTTCTCATTATCACCCCTTGATTTTTTCCTTGCCAGACTCACAAGCCTCCTTCAGCTCCTCAAAAGAGTCAACCTTCTCACTCTTCCATTTCTTCTGCCTAAGACTTTCCCTTTTCTAATCCTGCCTTTTATTTATTTATTCTGATAACCCCAAGGGTAGAGTCACCGGTTTCACCTCCTGGGGAAACCTTTGTGACTCCCCACACGAGGTCAGATGACTCTGTCACAAGCTCTGCCCGCATCCTGTGCTGCTTTTAACACATCATAATCCTGCTTAAGTAATTCCTTATTAACGACCTCGTGACTACCCGTCACTTGCCGAGGGGAGGAGCTGCCACATGCTTAGACAGAGGGGACAAGCGCCGGAATAGAAGCTGTAGAAGCTGGAAAGGTGTGGGTCCCGTGCTGCCTTCACCATGGGAACCAAGGCTCACGAGTGGTTCCACGGGGACATACGTATGACAGCGAGGGGTGATAGAGAGTGACTGGAGAAGGGGCTCGGGCTGAGGGAGCCCCTGGACTGTCTGTGGGGTAAGCACTGCAGAGCTGGACGCTGGAGGGAGGCAGATACAGCGCCCTCCTAAGACTGCACCCTGAACCACCGAGCGCCCAGTAGGAGAAACCGGGAGAACGGCGGAGGAGGTGGCTGAAGGGACGGTGATGTCCCCAGCACATCTGGAGGACGCAGAGGCCTGAGAGCAGGCCACCCAGACTGATGGGGCCGGAGTCGGAATGACCCAGCACGTGGGAAAGTTCCAGAAGGGAGACAAACGTGAGAAACGCTCAGGACCCTTCTGAGAAGCTCAGGGGCGCGGGGCTGGGCGGAGCCCCGTCAAATCACGGGGAGAGGCGAGAAGCCCATTGCGGGGCAGGGCGGGAACCGCTGTCCAGGCGGCCGCTCTGAGTCCTGGCCCGGGTGACTCTGCCGCCCGCTGGACGCGCCGTGGCGCCGAGCCCTGCCGCCCACGCCGGCCGGCTCCTCCGTCATCACGGACGCTTGGTGTCATTGTCCCTTCGCTTCGTTTTTCTGTCCCCCGCTCCCCGTTCTTGCCCGAGTCAGGCTCTCTGATTTCAGGTACCTGAGCCCAGGCGGAGATGTCCCACAGCTCGGTGGCTTTTTCCTCTCGGGTGTGTCCTTCCTACGGCTCGTTGTGGCTGGTTTCTGTGGCCACGCGTTCAGTTTCTCTCGTCCTTTCTGCAAGGCCTCCTCGGCTGTTAACCCCATGTTGTGTCTCTTTCGATGCGGTAGCTTTCATCTCTAGAAATTGAAGTATTTTTATAACGTCCACGCCTCTGTATTTAGCTCTCTGAATACATGGGAAACAGTCATAAAAGTGATTTTAATGTCTCTCTGCTAATTCTAACGTTAACGTCTTTTCTGGGTGAGTTTCACTTTGATTATTACCCTTATTATGGGCTGTGATTTCCTGCTGCTTTTTATACTTCATAATCTTTGATCGGATGCCAGACTGTGAATTTTAGCTTGTTGGAAGCCGATTTTTTTTTTTTTGTATTCTTATAAATATTTTTGAACTTCCTCCTCTCCCCCTTGCAATGCAATTAAGTTTCTTAGAAGCAGTTTGATCTCTTTACATCAAAAATGTATCGGGCGTGACTGGCGTCCGGCTACTTATTCCACAGCATTGGAGAACACCATTCTGAGTGCCAGTCCTTGATAAATTGTGAAGCTTTCCAGGGTGGGTGGTGGGAATGGGCACCAGTCTAGGTCCTGGGCGAGTACCGAGTGTGGTTACCGCTGGTCGTCTGCGTGGCCTCGAGTCCCAGCCGTGGTAGCATCCCGTGTGCAGGTGCCGATTGGCTCCTTTCTGTATGTTTGAGGGGGGTCCTCTGTAGACCTCTGATGGCTTCTGCTGTGATTTCTGGTCGTCCCCCACGCAAGCGGTGAGGCCTTGGTCTCCCCCAAACTCTTAGCTCCGTCTCCTCACCGTGGTGAGCTAGCCGGCCTGTGCCCGCGATCCCCCTTCCCGCGCCGTGGCCAGCAGCTCTCTCGGGGCAAGAATCTAGGGCACCCTGGGTCTCCTCTTGTTTGTTTGCCACCTCTCGGGGCTCACGTTCTTCCGCGGTCTGATTCTTTTTTGTTTTGTTTTGTTTTTCAATTTCCCAGGCAGGTGGTAAATCCCATCTCTATAAAATCATCTTGGCCGTAAGCAGATACCCCCCTGAGCAAATGCAGATCGTCCCATACCGCCTCTGTAAAGCTTGAGATATATCTCAGTTTACAGACACTAAAATTCACCCTTTCAAGGCGTGCAGCTTAGTGGTTTTCAGCACGTGCCCGAGTATATTCAGTATCTTCATTATTACCATCATTTAATTCCAGAACATTTTCATCACCATAAAAAGAAATCGCATACCCTCTGCCTCTGTGCTCTTTCCATCCTCGGCAGCCGCTAACCCACTTCGTGTCTCTATGGATTTGCCCGTGTGGACGCTGCATAGACACTGATTCACACAACATGGGTCTTCCTGTCTGTTTCTTTCAACAGGAGGTGAAGGCTGAGGCGGAGCTGTCAGCTGCCTGGCTAGGTGTTAAATGTGTCCCCTCAGCCTCCCCCTGACCCCCACGAAGACGCTCAGCAGAGCCTGGGAGACCTACTGTTTCTGAGCCTTTAAGGATTTCTCTGTGTGACCCCGAGATGACCAATAAGCTAACTGAGGTGAGACTCCAGTGGTCATACGTGGAACAGCAGACAGACTTGGCAGAAAAGTCATTAAGCAAACAAACAGCAAAACAACTGGTGTTGGGGGAAGGGGGGCTCCGAGGCCCAGAGCTGCCACGTTATATTATTTAAAAGGTTCCATTTGCAACAAGAAGTCATGAGCATGCAAAGAAGCAGGAAAGTCTGGCAGAGCCTCAAGGCTGGCAGAAGTCAAAGCCTCGGGCCTCCTGGGGCGTTCCCGGGAGGCTCACAGCCCTCGGCGTGCGCTTCCGGGCCGCTCAGAGGACATCAGAGCGTTCTTCTGAGGAGCTCTGGACACCTCCCGCTCCAGGTTTTCCCGTAAGGTCTGTGGTTAGCCTATCATTTGCCTGACGGTTATCTGCCTGTCATTGAGACTTACGTAAACCACGGCCTTTAAATGTTTTTGACACATGCCCCTGGGAAAAGGCTTTTGTCACAGGCCAGGCTCTCGAATCAGGTGAAATAAAATCAGCCCTCCACGCACAGGACTCTGCTCCTTAAATAATGACGATTCTCTGGAAGTGTGGCGGTGAGGGGCGTTGCCCCCACTCTGCCTCCTCTGATGGCTGCTCGTCGCCACCACAATGAATGAGCTGTTGGTTTCCCAGGCCCTCACATTGCTGCAGAGAGTGGGGACTGGAACAGAGCAAGTTAAAATGCCCAAAGCTTGCTGATTTCCCTGAGATGCGGCTGGTTTTCCCAAGTAAATGCTCCCGGGATAGATGCAAGCCTTTGGTTAATTTCCGGAGTGCTGGAAATGTTGCTTCTGACACTTGTCACTGGTTTTCTCAATTGCTTTTTTGGAGAACATGATTCAGAACCTTTAAAGGAAAAGGGTAATTATGCAGTCTGCTGCTCGATCTCGTTCCGCCCCGCGAGAACGGGGCCTCCACGCTGAAGACTGTGATCTCAGTACAGACCAAGGTGATTTGGGCAACACAGGTGATGGATAAATATTTACGCACTGAATGAGCAGATGGGCGGAGTGAAGGGTGAGCTCTCGGTAGTGGAGCAGGTGGAATGTCCCCTCAGCACCTCCTGCTAGTAGCCTTGGCGGGGGAGGGGTTTGTTTCAGCCCTGCAGAGATCACACGATGCGTTTGTCGAAGAACCACTTGCACGTGAGCGTCTTCAAGAAGGGCCTTTAGACACCGGATGCAGTTTTTTCCTGCTTCTGATGGGATGTGGCTCTCGCTGTGGCATCGGTGTCCTCGTTCCTGAAGTGGCATCTCCCTCATTTCCCCCTGAGAATTTTCCATTGAATTGGAAGATCATTTGCTTGACAGGAAGCATGTCCCTGTCTCTCTCCCGAAGGTCCTCATTCCGGTGACACGGTCGACCTCATTTTCCAGGCCCTTTTCATTGCCCCATAGGGAAAAAAAATCATAGTAAAAAGACTCTTATTCTTTTGTTAACTAGAAATCGGAAACGTGCAGGTGACGTAGGGTTTTGAGGCTGAAATCCCACTCCGAATGTGGAGCCTGATTCTCCAGGGAAGGGAAAACCCGTCCGGACAGGAACACACGTAAAGGTGCCCCGAGTTGGCTCACGTTTGTTTTGTGGGACTTGCTGTCGCCCTGGAGAGCAGTCAGCGCACCGTTGGATCGCCAGATGGGCCTTTAATGCATACAAATGCAGGCCACCCCCACGGATCTCATCTCTGCTAAAAAGTAAGAGCGTTTTCACAGGAGAAGCTGCCAACGAGCCTTTGAGGGAGAGCGTTTATTTATGCATTAGCTCTGGCCAGTGGTTTGAGTCGCTTACTTGCACATCTGCTGCTGGGAGCGCTGTCGAGGGTGACAATGAACCTTTATGTGGTGCCACCGAGGCCTGGGGCCTGCCAATCGGCAGCAGCCCATGGAACCGCCTCAATTAGCTTGCAGAAATTTATGGGTGTGTGTATTATTTCAAGATAGGGTCTGTAGCTTTCATCAAATTTCATGAAATTCTCAGAGGGGCCCTGTGTTCCAAAGAGGTTAAGAACCAACAGTTTAGATCATTTTAAATGGTCAGTTATGTATTTAGCTTTTTAAGCCTGCTTCCTGGAGTGGACACAGCTCACGACACTTGTCCCAAGGCATCCGCATCGAGCTCAAGTCTTCTCTTCCTTCCTCTCCGAAGCCCACGCGGGCTGGCATCTCCCACAGAAACCAGTTTCTCCACCGCGTGTTCTTCCTCCGGCAGCTTCAAAAGCATCTTCAGGTCCCTACTGAGTAACCCCTGGTAACCAGGAGCAAGGTGAAAACTCACGTCAGGCGTATTCTGAGAACATTCTAGGAGGGCAGGGAGCCCGTGACACTTAGAAGGAGCCGTCTGGATTACGGCTTGGCCACCCCGCCCTGAGCCCGGCACTGCCCTTAAGAAGTTTACCCTCTAATTGGCAAGACGAACAAGTACTTGGACACTTTATCCTTCTCCAGTCGTTTCTTATGCGGCCCTGACTGTATACATTTCGAAGATGCCGCAGAGATGAAATTCACCGAAGCATGGCGTAATTAGAAAGCGGCTTGGGAGAAAGAGAGGTGTAAACGGGGTCTGATCGAGGGGGTTGTGTCTAGGTTTCTGAGGATTCAAGGACCATCTTTGGTTCACAGATTTCTTTTCTCCAGTGCAGCAAAAAGACGTTAAAAGAGAATGAACTTAGTACTTTCTGTGCAGGGACAGAACTATCACAAGACGCATGACAACAGGGAGCTCAGATGATTGGGAGCCACTGTCATTGCAGGGCCATCTGCCATGGGCACTAGTAAGCCACCCCCGCCCCCTACTCATTTCAAGAATGGGTGGGCGGGAGGAACTGATCCGTCAGGCTCCCGCTGCCCCAGCATCCGACTCTGTGACAATTTCGCTCTATCGTCAACACTGGTAAGCGGAGGACGCATAGATGGGCAACCAACAGGTGTGCATTCAGAAGCAAAGAGCTTTCCTCATCCACGCACGCTGAAACGCGTCTCCCTGGTCTGCCTGAAAGGCGTATTTCGTCCTATCTCTGTAGCCCCGGACTGAGGGAAACAGGGCCGCGGGGTGGAAGGCGCTGCCTTGAGGACGCGGGATAAGCAGGGCCAAGGGGGAATCGTGATCACGGGAAAGGGCGCCGGTCACCCGAAGGGAAGAGAGGGTCGTCGACATGAGTGGCAACCAGAAGGGTTTGGCCTACCTGTGACCTTCCAGGACACAGACTAACCGATCACGTTGGTCTCAGAGGGAGAAGGATGGAGCCGGCGGCTGGAAGACATGGGCCGAGAGAGACGAGTAGACATGGACACAAATTCGTGGCTTTAAGACTTTGCTCCCCGCAAAGATCTCGGGCGCGAGTGTCAACGGGAAGTGGCCCGCCCGGCTCCGCTTCCCGCCGCCCTGTGGCCCCTGTGGGAAGGGGCTGAGTGCCCAGCAGAGGAGCCTCTGCCAAGCAAGCAAGTGGGTCCGACAGGGACGCAGGATTTCTGCCCCCCCGCCCCCATCACCAGCCCCCAGCCCCCCATCAGCAACAGGACCTGCTCAGCTTGTTTCTTCCCATTTTATTGGGAAAGAATTGACGTATACCTCCACGTGAGACGTGCGGCATGATGCTGTGCTTACACCGTGAAATGATCACCACCGCACGTTTAGTTCACACCCGCCGTTGCATACAGATACAACGAAAGGAAAAGAAGAAAAGATGTCTCCTTGTGATGAGAACTAGGACCTGCTCTCCTACTCACGTCCCATATGCCACACGGCAGCGTTCGCTGTAGTCACGTGCCGTATGTGACGTCCCCAGTGCCACGTGTCTTAAAACTGGCAGTTTGTACCTCTGGACCCCCTTTCCCCACCCCTCTCCTCTGCCTCCCGCCTGTGGTCACCACAGTCAGGTCAGTTTTTCTCTGAGTTGTTGTTGATTTGTTTAGATTTCACATACAAGTGAGATCATATAGTATTTGTCTTTCTCCGTCTAGTTATTTCACTTAGCATAATGCCTTCAGGGTCTACCCTTGATGTCTCAAACGGTAGGATTTCCTCATTTTTTTATGGCTGGATATTTTCTATAGAATATATATACCAAATTTTTTATCCATCGGTGGACACTTAAGTTGTTTCTAAGTTTTGGCTTTTGTGGATAATGCTGCAGTGAATGTGGATGGGGGTGCGGGCATCTGTTTAAGGCCCTAATTTCATTTCCTTCGGAAAAATACCCAGATGTAGGATTGCTGGACCACATGTCAGCTCTATTTTTAATTCTTCGAGGAATCTCCATACTGGTTTCCATAGTGACTGCACCAGCAGGGAATGAGGGTTCCCTTTTCACCACAAGGCCTCTAGCACCTGCGACCTGTGGTCTTTTTGGTGATGGGCATTTTAACAGGCGTGCAGTGATACATCTCATTGCGGTTTGAATTTGCATTTCCCTAATGACTAGTGGAGATGAGCATCTTTTCAGGTACCTGTCGGCCTTTCGTATATCTTTGGGAAAACATGTCTATTCAGGTCCTTGGCCAATTTTTTAATTGGGTTATTTGTTTTTTGTTTGTTTGTTTTTGTTGTTTTTTTTGTCGTTTTTTTGTTTTGCTATTATGTTGTGTGAGTTATTTTGTATAGAGTTGAAAGCAAAAAAGAACCCACGATTTTGTGGTACTTTTTGGAGAAATTGCAAACTTGTGTCTCACTCTCGGGGGATGTGCCGAGTCACGCACAATCGGAAGACGGACTTGTGGATGACGGAGAAATCTCCATGTTCGTCTTGCCCTAAATGGACTCCTATGTCTGGGAAGAAACGTCTGTTGCTCGAGCCCTCCTTGGCACGTTGAGATTCTCACCACTTTTTACTTCCTCCTCCTGGCTGCAGTGGAAAAAAGAGACAGAAAATCATTTATCTTAAGAAGCCGGGGCTTCTGTTGTCTTCTGTAAGTATTGGTTTCTTAACCCCAAGCCATTTTCCAAGAGACCCCTGGAGTGTCATAACCTGCAGGAGATAAAATCTCTGAAATAGTAATCGTTTAAGTGAAAAGGAACCGCATTTAATCTCTTCGTTTCTGTGTCTGGGAGAGGTATAAATTAACCAAGAGCAAATTTCATCGATTAAGATAAATTGGGTAAAATGGGCTGAATTCCACAATATTTCCAACGTCATGAAGTTTTAGTACTTCCGGCTGTATTTCAACATTAAGTGGAGAACCTCCCGCAAAATTTTACCAATGAGCCAAAGTTAATGAACTGGATAAGAAGGACTTTTAATTAATACATTAGTTAATCTTATTTAAATAGATTTTCTATAGTGTTTGAGAACAGTTTGTCCTCCTAAGCAGAGATAAATTGCCTTATTTACAGTGTTGATTTATTTGGGGAAATCTTTTTTTTTTTCCTCATAGAGAATTAAAGCAATCTTTGGTTCAGGCTTGATCCAAATTACCACACAATTTAACTAGTAGAATCTAATTGAACGAGGGTTTCTTATGCTAAGAATTAAATCTGTTCAAAAAGAGAAATTATGAAAAGACACACACATACACACACACGCGCGCGCGCGCGCGCGCTACCAGTCAATCCACACACACACACACAAACACACACGCGCGCGCACCAGTCAACGCCTCCTGAGAAACAAGGATAGTTTTGGACCTTGAGAATAAAGCCCTGACACTCTTGAGAACAGAAGAAAAGTGAAGAAAAGAGAAGTTACTCTTGGCTCTTTTCCAAAGAGTCAGTAGCAGCAGAAAATAAGACAAAGTTTAGTTTCTTATTCAGCAAACATGCCAAATTAAATAATTAGTAAAATATCTTGTAATTATTATGTAAAATATTTTGATCGTTTGTGAGTCAGTCAATATTCCCCCAGAAAGGAAAGGAAAATTACTAATAGAGGCAGAAGAACGGACTATTAAGAGGTGACAATGGACAAAAGACTAAAAGGCAGAGAAGACACCCCCAAAACTAGAAAATGCAAACGTTGGACCAACCAGATAATCCCAGAGGACGACTGTTATTTTCATCTGTTTATTCACTGATTATTTCATACGTTCAAGTATTTCTGAAGATGTTAATCATCCTACAGAAGGTTTTGTCCTCGAGGGTATTATAATGCGGTCGGGATGATGGTGGTGAGGATGTAATAATGGCGATGAAAATAACTATAAATACCGAGGTACTTGCTAAATGCCAGCGATTGTTCTAAGCATTTTTTGAATCATTTCATTTAATCTTTACAACAACTCCATGAGTTGATTCGTATTTTTATCCCAATTTTGCACATTAGGAAGCCGAAGCAGAGAGGTAGGTGTGAGCCATCAGCGAAAGGTCGATTATGTTTTTATGTGCACTAGTAGGTCGCTTTCATGTTGGCCCCTGATGGTTTCTGCTCTGGCACATGTGGCCTGGGGCATCTTCTTCCTCTAGAATGACTTCCTTCCAACAGACAAGCTAACTCGGTGTTGAGGGGGGTCTCACTTTTGCGATTAGCTCACAAAAGTTTAGCTTCCTTCTTGCTAGTCGCCTCCCTCCCTTACTGGCTTTGTCGAAGTAAATCGCCATGTCGAGAAGGCCCAGGGATGAGGGAGTGATGGTGGCCTCTGGCTAACAGTCAGCTGAGAACTGCGGCCCTTAGTCCAGCAGCCTGGGAGGAGCTGGATTTTGTCAAAAGCCGCTTAAATGAGTTGGAAGATGTGGCTAACAGTCAGCTGAGAACTGCGGCCCTTAGTCTGGCATCCTGGGAGGAGCTGGATTTTGTCAAAAGCCGCCTAAATGAGTTGGAAGATGTTCTTTTTTTTTTTTTTCCCCAGCTGAGCCATCAGATGAGACCTCAGCCCTGGCTGACACATTGATGGCAGCCTCGGAAATGGAGCAGCCAACTAAGCCATTTCAGACCCCTCACCTATAGACACTGTGAGATGATGACCGTGTGTTGTTTTAAGCCACGAAGCCTGGGGTCACTTGTCAGGTAGAAGCAGGTAAATGATATGTGCTTTGGAGGAAGTTTCTCTGCAAAAAAAAGTCTTAAAGCAAAGGGAATGCACATTAGAAGTACAATTAATCTGACTTGTAATTTACAAAAATAGCAATAAAACTGTCATTAAGGTATACGGATATTTTGAATTGCTGGGAAAAGCATAGTACATTATGTAACTAGGTTTGAGAAAGCTGCGGTGCTAGGGGGAGTATAAATCAGTATAATCTCTGGAAATTTCATCGTGTGTATCAAAAGACCTAAAACATGCTTCGTCCTTAACAGAGCGATTCTACTTACAAGAATGCCATTGAAAGAAATAATCAGATTTGTTTGCAGAAATACACCAGGTGCTGCTCAGTGAGCAGCTGCTTATCATTGTATCATTAAACAACAAACAAAAGTTCAAAGCAACCTAAACGTTTAACAATATGTTATTAACTCGAGAAGAGCTCCAAGGATAGAATTCGGTGTATTCCTTCACACGTTTAAGGTAGGAAAAAAATATCGAACGACACAGAAAAAATAGTTACGATTTATTAAATCACAAAGCATGTTACAAAACAGACTGCACGGTCTCTGCGTCATTTATACGCACAGGTATGCATATATATCGCCTTGTAGGAGAAAGAAGACGGAAATAATTTATGTTGGGATGCTTATAAACCGTCGCCTCGATTGCCAGAATTATGGCATTATAGATGAGTTTTTAATATTTGTTCTTTTTTCCATTTTCCACATGTAAAAAAAGGATTCTAGGTTGTTCTCGTAATTAAGAAAAAATAATGTATTATTGCTAATGATCTAACTCATTTCATGATGTCAGACAGACGGAAGACCCAGACAAATACATTAAATCAAGAGAATGCTGGTAAAATATTGTCTCTGGGAAGCAATGAAGTTAATCTTTCATTTGGCTCTTGATAGGGAATTCACTCCCGCCCATTCCTTGCCTGAGTAATTCATCAGCGCAACTGCACGGTGCCTGGCAGTGAAATGGTATCTTAACTCTATTGGCTGTAGGTAAGAACTGATGGACTATTAAGTAAAAATGGCATCAAGTAATCAAACACCACGCTCTTCTAAAATATTGAGCACACGGAATGTTCTTGCAGACTTCTAAGCGAAGGAAAAAAATCCACAAAATATGGAGCCAATTTACTGCTCCGCGAGAGTTTTCCAGAATAAATCGCTTGTTCACTGATGGTTAAATGTGAGGCCTGGTTGAAATGAGCAACTCGGGGTACCCGTCAATCGTGTTTGTGGGCCACGTGCGTTCATGGACTTTACGTCATTCAAGTGCAGACTGTTGTTCACGGTGTTTATTCTTCAGCCAGAAATGCTTCGTTTTAATTAATCAATCAAGACTCTAGGAAAGCATAAACATGATTGATTAATTAATCACGCCAACGCCTGGTTGATAACTACTGGTTTTCTCACGCTGTCTGCACACACGTGTGCGCAGTCCGTGGCAGGGGCCTGAGCCGGTGCCGATGATGATGACGGTGGAAATGGCAGCGTTTTCTGATTGCTGCTAAGTGACGAGTCGGAGAAAGCACCGTACTATACTCTACACATAAATAACCCCTCTGTATAAAAAAAAAAAATGACCCGGATGTGTCCACATTGAAGAACCAACGCAATCATAGGCTCGTCCGCAAAGTACGCACAGAGGCAAGAGAGGAAACAGTGCACAAGGTCACGATCACGCGACAAGTTTTCGAGGCCGTGGCCAGGTCCACGGCTGGCCCATGCACACAGCCTCTGCCCTGCAATGAGCCTCCTGTTCTGAGTTCCTGTTTTCTATTTGTATGATATCGGTTTATTGCGCGTGTTTGTAAGAGCAATTTTAAACTCATCGTGTGGCCAAGACAGAGAGGAGAGCTGTTTCTGTGAGCTCTGGCTTGTGACTTTGTTGAGTACACGCTGCATTCTGCTGGGGCTTGGGGACTCGGTGCTAGCAAACAGACTCCGTCCGGTGACAGTGGGGTGCCAGGATTTTCTCTTGGAGTGACAATCTCTCAGAGTACTTGAGCAGCCCCCCGGGACCTAGGATAAAGGGGAAGAGCTTGACAGAGAGCGAGGAGTGGTGTACGGTGATGTTCATCATCCCAATTGTCGTCCACAGAGAAAACCCACGGTGTGGCCCGATCTGACCGGAAGCGTCCAGCCCCCAAACGAGGGGAGCACAGTGAACGCGTGGGGGCTGGAGACCGGCCTAGCCTTGCATACATCCTTCTATGATGAAGGACAGAGCCAGCGCCCAATTTAGCAGCTCAGTGTCCCTTGGTAACCTGTAGCAAATGGCTGTCTGGGAGGGCATGCGGTAGCACACCCAGGCCAACGGAGTGTGTGGACAGAATGGATATCTGGTTGTTAGCAACGTATTCTTTTAACGTTCTGGAAGCATCCCTGGGCCTTCTGCATATTCGGTAGGACATTCGAATCAATGCTGACCTTCTGTTGGGCCATGGATGACACAAGAGACTCGACCTAGGCACAGAATCTGGGCATCTGCAGCTGCCACGTCATGGCGTTGTTGGGGGTCGTGCCCTAAGTTAGCCTGCGGGATTTTCCCTCGGTGAGTTTCGAGATGGCTCCTGGATGGTGGGAGTTTTTCCCTGGTGCGTGCTCGTTAGGGTCTCTCTGTCTCCTGGTTCGGAGGCCACGAAATCCGTGTTCGCTGTCCCCCTGTGACCCCCCACGATCCTGGGGTTAAGCGGGCTCCTGCCTGGTGCATGGGGAGGCAGGAAGGCAAGCCGTTTGCTCCGCCCTGTCCCTCTGCCAGGCACGTGATGACGTGGAGCGTGGCTCGCCACATTTCAGTGAATTCAGAAATCCCCCGAGGGTCCGGTAGAACGAGGTGGCCCTTCCGAAAGGAAGCGATGAAGAATCACCGGAAACCACATTTTAAGAAGCACGAGGGGCCACCAGCGGTCAGTCAGGAGAGCAGCATGTCTCGGGGTACCGCGGTGCAACGAACCCCCCGACCACTGGCCACATCCAGGTGGCCCGCTCACACCTTTGCCCCGCAAGGTGTGCTCCTCCCTGTCCTACCTGCATCTGCCCAGGCAGAGAGAGCGGCCGGGGGGCTCCCAGACACCTCCGACCTGAGGGGTGCACTCCCCGACTCCAGTGCGTGCAGCGTCACGGCCATCGCCTGGTGTGGCGCCCGCACCTCGGGGTGTGGGGGGCGGAGCGCGAGCCCGGGCTGGACGGCCTGGGCTCAAATCTCGTCCGGCCGTGACACCTTCGGCGAGTCCCTCCGCCTCTCCGATTTTCGGTTTCCTCATTCAGGTAAAGGTAATAATTGCTCCCATTGTAAGAAACACATTAACGTACGTAATTTGGGGCAGTGCCCTGCATATGACACATTATTTATAAAAATGAGCGTTTATCGTCAGACCATGGGGTCAGGGACAGTTGGAACAATGAAATACTCCTGCAGTGCCATGTCTGGGGGTTCCTGGGTCCGACTAGCCATCAGCCACTGGACGCTACGCTTCTCTTTCCAAGTGAAACCCACCTTTGGGCTTTGTCCCGTCAGCCGAAGTATGGACGTGGGTGTGGAAAAGGGTCGGCAGGTCTGGAAGTGAAGTCTGCGTCGAATGATGGCATCTACTCACCGACCCGTCCAGCGAATGCGTCTCAGGTGGTCCCCAGGCTCAGATGCCCAGTGCAGCACAGGTGACACTATAGAAATCAAGGCTGGCGAGGGCTTCGTGGCTGGGAAACGGCTGCTGCGAGCCGCCCTGAGTCCTCCTTGAAATAAGCCTGGAGAGCAAGTAGGTGAAGTCCCCTCTGGGAGGAAATTCATAAAAATGTGAATAGTGATCACGTATTGTCCGTATTTTATAAATCTCTAGAAGAATGTACTGTGTTAACAACTTACCTGTGTGTGCGTTTGTGTGTGTGTGTGCATGCAGTTATTTGCAACTTTCTGGAAAGGAAGCGCAGACTCAGAAGTGCCTCCTCCTCGATCATCTAAGGACCCTGTTTTGTGAGGATTTAAGGGGAGGGAGGCGAGGCGTAGGAAGAGTCACCAAGGCAGCCTGGGGGCGGCGAGCAAATGAGTGGAGAGGCTGTGGGCCGGGAGGGAGCCTCGCTGGCAGGCGAAGGCCACACTGTTCCTCCCAGGTGTGGGAGGGGAGGAGGTGTCAGCAGGACAGAGACGAAAAATGCCGATTACCATGTGTTTGCGGGGGAGCCGCTCGCTCACTCCCACAGTGATGCTGCCGGCCCTGCCCGGGTCCGTGCGTGCAAACCTGACCTCTGGCTCCACCCTGGCATCTGGAAGTCTCGGTGACGGGGCTCTAAGACACCCCGGGGGGCTGGGGTCCAAGGGGAAAGCGACTTCTCGGTGCCACTCCACACTGTCACTGTAGCGAGGCCAGCTCGGCCGTTGCACCCCGGCCCTAAGGTCGGTCCCCACTCCCGCTACACCGTGGAGGAAAGCCTTTTGCTCCTGTGTCAGATTGTACACCTATGGCTCCCTGGCAGCTTCGCTGAAAATTAGCTTTTCCGGTTTGGCTGTTTTTCTGGTCCCTCTGCTCGGTCCCTTTGATCCATATGTCCATCTTCATGAAAATGCTACACTATCTTGATTACTGGAGCTTTGAAATCAGCTACCGTAACTTTGTTCCTTCCTTTCAAGATTATTTTGATGATTGAGGGTTCTTTGTGTATTTATGTAAATTTAGAATCAGCTGATCAAATGTATGAACTATCCAGGTAGAATTTTGATTAGGATTGCCTTGAATTCATTCCTATATCAATTTCGTGAAGAACTGTTGTCTAAATAATACCAAGTCTTCTAACCTAGGCACGTAGTATACGTCTTCAACTACTTTTGTTGTCTTAAATGTATCTGAAAAAACTTACGTCGTTCTCAGTGGCTAGGTTGGGCCTGTAGTTTATTAAATATACTTTTAAGCATTTCCTTGTTTGTTGCTAATACGAAAGTCATGATTTTCTTATTTTCAGTGCCCCATATGAGGGGGTATCGATATGTCTTATGCCGGTGACGTTAGCTTTGGTCACGTGACTCATGTTCTTTCTGCCGATTTCTCCACAGGCGAGTTTCTATTTTTTCTGTTTTAATTAATGACTGTCTTGTCGAGGGATGCCTTAGTCTCTGTAGATATCCAGTTTCCCGTCATACTTTTGTGCACTAATTTGAGCATCTAGCCATCATTCTCGGCTGTAACAATTTTTGCTGTGGTGTTCGCAAGATGTGAGTCTCTGCTCCGTCGTCCCTTACACGTGTACTACTTAGAATTCTAGTGTAAGAAGAAGCTGGTTCTCCTGCATCTGTTTATATTCATATGGAATCATAGATATTTATTTTTATTCTATAGCTTATTCTTTATTTACTTTCTCCCTCAGATCGTTCCAGATTTGGTCTCTGTGATAGATGAAGCCCATTCTCCAATAGGTTTTTCAAGAAGGGCTTATGGGTACAAAATTTTCTTACGTCTTGTATATCAAAAGCTGTTTTCAAATAGTCTTGATGCTTTTTAAAAATGCTACTTCATTTCTTATCTTTCTTTATGTTCAAAGAATTGGCTGACACTAATGCTTTCATCTTTGTAAATTATTTGATCTTTTGCTTGAGGCCTTGAGAAATTTTTCGACTTTAAAAATGAAAAGTTTTATTCGGATATGTCTCAGACTTGATCATTCTGAGTTAATGCTCCCAGGTGAGTCCTTTCAAGGTATAAATAGAAGCAATCTTTTTTCTTTTTCTTTTTTCTGAAAAGTTTTCTTACATTATTGTTTTAAAAATTAGTTCTATTGTTCTGTTTTCCTTCTTTGGGGGCCCCCAAAATATAAATATTATTCCTACTTTGCCTGTCTTCCATGTCCAGTATTTTTAAATTCTTTTATTTTTTTACCTCATTTTACAATTATTTTGGTTATTTTCTTTCCTAAATCTGAGATAATTTTGTCTTTTTTTTCGTTTCTTTCCTAATCTCAATGAACTTTCTTTTTGTTTCTTCCTAGCGTTTTTATTTATTCACTTCTGTTTACACTTTTTGGATTTCTTATTCGAGGTTCTTTTTCATATCCTCGAATGCTTGCTTGAGGACATGTAATGTTTCTGAGCGTCTCTTACAGTGCTCGTCGGGATGGGGGATTTACCGCCGCTGACGTGCGTGAAATTTAATTTTGGTGGCTTTTATTGCAGTACCTGGTGGAGACATGTTACAGTCGTACCGTTCATTTTTGCGGAATTGGAGTGGTTTACAAAATTCATAGTTTAACAATGAGGCCCACTTCCTTTAGTAAAGCAAAGTTCAGATGCTATAGTGGATTTTCTTTTCACGTTCCCAGCAGGGAGGTCTTTTCTGTGCCCTCCCCTCCCCTCCCCTCCCCTCCTCAGCATGTGTGTGCTGGGGCGCAGGGCAGTGTTTCTTCTAATTCTGTAGTGTTCTTCTGTCTTGCAGGACCTCAAAATTTCCCTCTTTGCTCTTCTCCCTTTACCACTGAATGGCCGAAATCATGCCTCCCTTCCTTTTCTCATATTCTTTCCTCCCCCGAAGTCGTCCATGTTGATGATCAGCCCTTCGATGTGCGCAGACTCGCAGGACCTGCTCAGTAATCCAAGGTGCTCTCTGGCGGTTTCAGATTTAGGATCGGCTGAGTCTTTCTGACAGTGGTTTACATCAACGGGGGGTGGGGGCGGGGCTAGCCTCTTGCCATTGTCTTCAGCCACCCAGATATCATTTATTATGTTCTTGATTTCGCTTACTTTTGCTTAATTAGCTCTCCTTTTTTTGCCTTTTGAAATTAAAATAGTCAATCATTTATTTTTAGATCTAATGAAGTTATAAATTTCCTTATAAATGCTGCTTTGCCAAGCACCCCGGCCCCCGCCAAATTTTCCTATGCTGTGTTTTCATTTTCTTATTTTAACCTATGGCCTATTTAGAAGTATCATGTTTAATTTTCAAACATTGGAGGGATTTGCCAACTGTATTCTTGTTATTCTATTTTGATTCCGTTTGATTCAGAGATTATATTTTTGTGTGATTTAATTCATTTGAAGATTACTGAGGAGCGTTTCACACCCTGGACTGTGGTCTATTTTGGTGACGATTTCATGTACAATTGAAATGATGTATATTTTGCTGTGGTGAGTGAGGTGGAATGTCTCATAAATTGATTACCTTGATTGACATGCTGTCCACGCGTTCTTACTGATTTTCTGTTACTCGTTCTATCAGTTTCTGAGAGACAAGTGTTGGAATCCCAGCCTCAACGGTAGACTTACCTGGTTCCAGAGTCTGGATGTAGAATTAATCATGTTTTTAAAATTCATCTAACCTCTCTGCCCCCTGTCTTTTATGTGGCATGTTTAGACCGTCTACACGCAGTGCAAATAACTGGATTTAAACCTACCGTCTTGCTATTTGTTCATTATAGTTGCTTCTTTTTCTCGTCTCCTGGATTGAGTATATTTTACAAGTCTACTTTATTGCTACCGTAAGCTTCTTAGCTCTACTTCTTCTTGTAGTAGTTTTTCTATAGTTTAGTACATGCGTTTTTACTTACGACAGCCCGCTTTCAAAGAACATGCCGTTTCATGTTTAATGCACACACCTTACAGCAATGTCCTTTAATTTCCTCCCATCCGGGATCATAGGACGTGATGACAGGTGCGTGGGAGAAAAACAGGAAAAGCCTGAAGGTTGTTAGTCATTGGCTGGAGGCTCAGTGTGAAAACCAAAGGACTTCTTGGCAGTAGATAAAGGAGCTCTCATCTTCTGCAGCCAAAAGGCAGAAAACGAGTCTGTGTAACAGGCCCGGACTGAAATTATAAGTAGAGCTCCGGCGAAGGTTAATTCTCGATGCGCGCAGGACTGCTCAGCCAAGGTGAAGGCCATGATTGAGAAGCATGGGACCTGCTATCTGGGAATAGGGAAATCTGGGCGTATGCAGCAGAAGATCTTGACTCCTAAGCCCTCTGTCTGGTCATTAGGAGGAGCCAGATCCTCCCAGTTAAAACGAATGATCTTTATTTGTTTAAAGATGATGTTGAGGGTTTTGCCTCATAAAATGATGGCATTTTACGTCTGTCCAACCTGGTGGATGCACACTTCCCCTCCTGGTCGCTAGACCCAACATAATGTGGCTGGAAAAGTTTTGGGTTTGCCAAGAGAAAGGAGCTGTATCCCGCATGAGGTACAGAAATTGGCGGTCAGCTGGCCGGTACCAAGAGAGAAAGACAGCGCTGAGTCAGGGTCCAGAATGCAGGACGAGATTATAGGAGAGAAGTCTACTGTGGCGCACGGCTCAGCCCCCCGGCCACACCCCAAAGGGCGGTGGGAACGCGCTGCCACAACAGCTCGTGAGAGCTCCGTGAAGCGGGGGCCCACACCCGGCTAGGGACCAATGCCAGAACTCCCGTGGCAGATGGTGGAGGAGGGGATCGAAGACCCAGAGGAGCCGCCGTTTAAGGTGCTTATGTGACCACAAAGGTCCAAGCGATAAGGTACGTGACAACGAGAAGGACAGTGGCACCGAGGAGCCCAGAGGTGGTTGTCCTCTGTCGGCCAGAGGTGACGGGAGGAACGCTTTTAGAGAACTAGATACTATTATTAACGGGGATGACAGGATCCCTGAGTAACAGGAACAAGGTGACGGTGTGTAGCCATCGGGAGCAAAGTGGGACAGTTATGTAATGATTGGCAATCGGGGTCTCTGATACCGAAAGAGCCGTGGGCATGGCTGATAGGTGACAGAATTCCCCAGGTCAGGGTAGATGGGCGATAACAAGGGTATTTATCAACACAGAGGTCAAGGGTAAGTGACCAGAAGATGGAGGGAAGCCACCCAAAGAAAAGCCAGGATCCGTGGTCCGGTTTCTAGACCAGAATCACTTTTCGGCCCGAGTCCATTAATGGAGAGAGAGGCCCGGTGTCCAGGTAAAGGGACAGCGAACACCTGAACAACTGGAGGCAACAATGATTCACCCAGGTCTTCCCCAGAGGCGATTATGGGCATTTATATAGGTAAAGCCCTGTGGAGAAAAGCAGGGTGCTCACCCATTTCGAGAACTGTCCAAGGGGTAACAACACTAAGGGGGGTTCTGAGGCCTGACGGTGTCATCACTGGGTCTGTGGATACCACTAGTGTGCCTCCTGGTCCCCGGACGTACATCGGAGTAAACGCACATTGTAGGTGGCAGAATCTCTGTGTTGGTCCTCGGCCTGCGAAACGGGAGCCATCGGGGGGGAGGTGACCAGTGGGAGGGCTTCGGAACTGCCTCTCACCTCCCTGTCAGGACAGCAAGTGAAAGATGACGTCATATCTCAGAGAGAAGGGTAGGGATGAGTTCCGCCCTCAAAAGCAGAAGGAGCTCAGTGGTGGTGCTCTGGGAGCTTAGCGATGGTGCTCCCCTAGCGGGTCCCCATCGGATTCGCCGACCTGGATCCACTCCCAGCTCCCGTACCCGGTAGCTCAAATCGCGGCTTCCATGCGGTTGTGGTATCTTTGCCAAGAGCAGGTCCACGTGGCCTCGGGTGCAGAGTGCGTGACCACCGGTGCAAGAAATGCCAGGGACGCGCGTGTGCCCGTGTGCACGCATGTGTTGCCCAACCGCTCTCCACCGTGGCCGAATCATGTCGCACGCCCGCCGTGAGTGTCCGAGGGTTCCAGTTTCTCCACGTCCTTGGCGACACGTGGTACATACCACCGGATGGAGGGAAAGAACCCTTTTAAAAATGTCGATTATACAATAACATATGAAAACACCTTTTCCTTACAATTTTGTAGAAAATGCTGCCTAGAGAGAGCAAAGAACATAAACCACGTATTAAGTGGTTATTTCCAGGAGGAAGAATTGTAGGTGGCATTTACTTTTTATTCTCTCTTATGCATTTTCCGCATTTAAAGAATTCTCCGCAGTAAGTGTCGCTTTTAGAACCAGCAAATGCATACTGCCTCGGCTGTGTGTGTCATGACGGGTTACTCTTTTTTTTTATACTTAAACAGTGGAGAGTAAACCAGATAAATTAGATCTATTTTAATACTTGAATTTTTTAGTTTTACTTTTAAAATTCTGTATCTTGAAGACGATTTCCTTATGAAACTCTCTTGAAGTGAACTATTTTTCTTCTTCCATTTCTTTTAACGATACGGCATTTTTTTCTGTGACTGTAACCAGGGGTTTCAGATAAAACTAAAGATAAAAACACATCCTTGAATGTCAATATTGGAGATCAGTTTCTAGAGGTCATACAACAGCACATTATTCAAATCCCATTAGAGAGCTAGCATCGGGCCTGAGATAGTGCTGTGACTGAGCCAGAAAATTCGGGTTGAATGAACCGCATTAAGGAAGGAAAATAGAAATCTATTTAACCACAGCCTGCACGGAGGCAATGCCTGATGCATCTTAAAGAAATAAGGGGGAAAAAAAGCAAAAGACTTGAAGACAAGTATCACTATAATTTGCAGTGTACGCATACCTCCCTGGCCAATCGCTTGAATTTGAATCAGTTTTTGCAAAGTGCCTTGATCAAAGGAAGAGCAGATCACAAGGTATTACCCAAAAAATACACCGGTATCATTGCACTCAATAAAAATATTTTTGCTGCTATTTCCAATGAATCTACAAGTAATCAAAGATCTACCGTTTGATAATTATGAGGGTTTGTACATTTTTCAAGTGTTTCACGTTGAGTTCTATGTCTTACGTCGTGGACTGTAGGTGGAAATCAGCTTCAAGGGCGGGCGAAACTTCTAGGAGGGCCTAAGGAACAAATAACATTTCTGTCGAAAGTCCCAGCTGCGAACCCGCTCCTGCCTCAAACGCTGCCTCCTACAGTGATTATGACCTTGACCTTGTTTTATCTCATTAGTAACCTGTTTACTCTCCAGGGTGGAGGCCAGGTTTGGTGCATCTGTAGGGTTCCCTAGGAGCTGGGGTTGAGACAGGATTCTTGTCCCTGGGATCGATTGAAGGCATGCCCTCGGGGGCCATAGACTTAAAACAAGGTCTCGCCTGGAAGAGAGCTGGAGGCCGGGGCGGAGGGCGGTGGAGCGATGCCTCTCATGGTCTCCCTGCTTTGTGGCTGCCGAAGGACACCTGGGCCTTGGGGAAGCCGTGAGCTGGGGCCGGGGAAGAGGAACTGGCCCTTCCGGCTCTGCGGATCATTTCTTAATACCCCTCCAAGGGTCAGCTTCCCAAAAGGAGATACAAAATCCTGGGGGAATGCGAACCGTTTGGAGGTGTGGGCTGGTGGCCTGCGAGGCAGACACTGATGAGGGACGGCGTGCGTGAAGGCCTGGGAGCCCGAGACAGCAGCGCGGGGTGCCCGGGAAGTGACACCCAGGTTATTACGAATGCCCGAGATAGGGGTAGAGCTGGAGCGATGAGAGGCCGAGGCACGTGATGGGTCGCGTGTGCCCGGTCAGGGAACTCGGTGTCACTCTGCACTCACGTGAGCCACGGAAGGGCTCTCATGGTGGGTGACGCAGTCCGTCTTGTATTGTAGAGATAGTTTCCTTCCAGCTGGGTAGAGGGCAGAATTTCGATGGAGCGTGCCTCTGAGAGGCACACCTGGCCTTACCCGTGCGGTGCCGGCTTTGCATGCAGCCTTCACAACACCGTACCTGGGTGTGCAGGTTAGTTTGGGAAGGTCATAGAACAAAGCGAACACAGGATCTTTACCAGCAACCTGTGCCAGCCACAAGTACGAGGGCTTCCCCCGGCCCAGGCTAGTGACCGCCTAGAGGCGTCTCCAGGCTAGTGACCGTCTAGAGAAGGTGTCACCCAGGAAGGGATCTTTTCCCGTGACCGTTATCCATCCCCCCAAGATCCTGCCATCACTATGTACCACACCCCCCAGCACCAGGAGCCCGTTAGCCACTGTGGTCAGCCACACCGCTCCCACCCGACTCTGGATAAGCCCAGCGGGGCCGTTTGCGTCAACCATTAAAATTTAAACCTTCTCTACCTCTAGGCCCATAGCTCCCTG